>NC_056726.1:767362435-767554935 GCF_019279795.1 Protopterus annectens | reverse complement strand
CAAGGACTCTGTTTCAGCTGAGACCGAGGCACTCGCGGTAGGCCTGGCTGTGGTTTCAGCCGAAACCGCAGACAGGGTGTGTCGGTCCTTGCCCTTCCGTTTCTTTATTAAATGTGAAGTCGGGAGTCTCCGACGGCATATTGTAAGCAAAACTAGCCCCAAAAAATTCCTCTGCGAACTCCGCCCGACGTCTAAGAGTGCGTCGGTTGAAGGAAGCACAGGCGGAACAGGCCAAGACGTCGTGGTCTGGGCCTAGGCAAAGTAGGCAGTAAGAGTGGAAATCCTTATGAGGTATTTGTTTCCCACAAGTTAAACAATTATTAATTTTATCTGACATCGGCTGAGGCAAGAAAGAGTCCTCAACGGGGTACTTAGCTTTTGAAGTCTTCGGTTTAGCTGAATTACAGGAGCTGGCCGACCGGCACTTGCGAACTGCTTCTGCTTCGGGCACCACGCGGCAAGAAAGACTGAGGAAGATGGCGTCGGCTGACGCTTTTATACCCCAGGCGCTCTGACGTCGGGGAAAGGGCAACTTCAGCTGACGCCAGACCCAGACTTTGGAATCCGGCAGACCGAAGGGCTGCCTGAGGTAGGACAACCCATACGTGATGACTGCAGATGCATCCTTGAAGGACATCAGTCTTGAGTAAAAACCTTATCCTTTCTCCTGTTCTGGTACCATCTGAATGGCCACAATATCCATGAGGGACGTCACCTGCTTCTGTGCCTCTGCCCATTGGTGTTTTTGGCAGGTGTGACCAACCATTTGTCATTGGCAGAGTGTGGAAATGGAATCTGTATCCTTGTGATACGATGATCAGTACCCACGTGTCCTTGGTTTTTAACTGCCAATTTTGAGCATAAAGTGCTAATTTTCCCCCTATGGGTGCTGCCAAAAGATAAGTGCTTGGTGTAGGCAGAGGAAGTCATTGGCATTGCTTTCTGTAGGTTTGAATGTTATCTCCTCCAGATTTGGAGGTGGATGCTCCCCATTGTTTTGACCTATATGAGTCTTGAGCCTGGTACCTGGAACCCTTGGGGCGTCTGGATTTGCCCGTTTGAGCTCAGTCGGACACAGGACAGGACCAATTTTTTGTAGGCCAGTGTCTACTGAATCTAGATGGCTGCAAATGTAAGAAATCTTTAACAGTTTATATAGACTTAGCTTTGCCTTCCATTTTATTTATAGATTCATAGGTAGGTACTAGGCTATTGGCCCTAGGGCCTCTACAAGCCTAGCCAAAAATGTACCCTGGCTTTCGCCACCCAAGAAAATTATTTTCCTGTGCCCCTGTCAAGCAGAACCACAGAAGTGATCCCCGGGGTGAATTTCCCATTTCCCATCCAATCATCAAGATTTTTCTTGAAGAGTGCTAATGAGGAATTCTGTTTGACATAGATGGGTAGTCTGTTCCAGAGTATGGGAAGTCTATGGGACAGGAATCTATCCCTCCAGCATGTTCTGTTTATTGTGGTGACAAGGTTTAGGTTCCTAGAGCATGTAGCTCGGAGGGATTGTTATTTCTTTAAGTGGAGCATGTTCAACAGCTCTGGGTTTGACATAGCTTTGTATGTTAGGCAGAGATCGCCTCTGAGTAGGCGATATGCGACAGAGTAAAGCTGGAGTTTTTTTAGACTGTCTGCGCAAGGCATCTGTTTGAGGCCAGTAATCCTCTTTATGAGGTATTTTTACGGCCTCTCCAGTTGTTGTAGATGTCTTGTGAAGTACATACCAAAAGGGGCGTTGCACTCTATAATGGGTCTAATGAGTAATGAGTAGAGGGGAACAATGACCTCTTTTTTCCTGGATGAGAAACCTTTTGTGATGAGGTGTGCCACGTAGAAGGATATCCTGACCACTTTGGCAATGTGATTATCAAAGGAGAGACTACTGTCCACCTGTGTCCCAAGGTCTCATCATACTTTCGGTGTTAAGTAGACTATCGCCTATGTGGTAGTTCAAGGGTACAGAATTTTTACCAAAGGGGATGACGATGCACTTTTTGGCACTGAGCTTGAGACCATGTCTTTGACACCAGGCATCTGTCTCAGTGAGGCCCTTTTGTAGGATGTCCACATTGTTAGGAGTTTCAATTATGGCTCCTAGTTTGCAGTCATCTGCGAATTTTGTTAGCCAAAGACCTTCGGTGTTAGCCTGTACTTCAGAGAAGTAGATAGCAAACAGGACAGGACCCAGGACTGAACCCTGTGGTACTCCACTTGTCACTGGTCTGAAGTCTGATTTGGAGTCTACTACTTTCACAGTGTGGGTTCTTTCAGTAAGCCAGTTGGCAACCCATCTTGTGACATAGGGATTTACACCTAGTTTAGTGAGTTTTCCTATAATTCCAGAGTGGGGGATGGTGTCGAACGCCTTGGCGAGATCTAGATAGGCTGTGTGAACCACCTTACCCTCATCCATGGCCTTAGTGACTACTTCAAAGAAGTCTATCAGGTTTAGGAGACATGCTCTGCCTTTTACAAACCCAAACGGTGTGGGGTCCAGGGTTTGGAGATCTCCACTGTCTTTGTTTATGAGTTCCATGATGATACGTTCCATGGCCTTGCAGACGAGGCTCGTCAGGCTAAAGGGGCGGTAGTTCCCGCGGTCTGTTGTGGCCCCCCCCTTTATGGAGTGGGAAAACCTCTTCTGCCTTAATACCAAACAGAGAATCATGCTGTAAAGGTGCATCTAGTAATTTAGCTTTAACATGATCAGGCAAATTTTGTTCCTTTAACCAGGCATGCCTCCTAATCACAGATCCAGTAACTGCGGCCCTGTAGGAGGTCTCTAAAGAATCAAAACCACATTGCGAAGTACGCTTTCCAACTTGTTCAGCTGCATGCAATAATTCCTGCAATTTCTTATTTTCTGCACATTCTGAAATCAACATCATTTTCTGTTTCAGCAATCCCATAACATGTTGTTGGTACTTAAGCATATGAAATTGACAGTTTAAGGCCCTGACTGCCAAGGTTGCAGATGTATAAACCTTCCCCCCCCCCCATCTGTCCAGCGCCCTGGAATCTGTTGGAGGGGAAAGGGATTTTTGCTCTTGAGGCCTTAGCTCCCTTTGGACCCTATGAAATAGTTTCAGGATCAGCAGCAGGGTTTCTAAATAAAAATTTATGAGAGTTGGGGATCCTGTAATACCGGTCAGGCTTACTGGGAGCCGCAGGTAGAGAGTCAGGGGTCAGGCTTGACTCCAAAAAAACATCATCCACAATGTCTAACATAGGGGGAATGGCTAAATGCTTGTGCTGAGGGAGAAGTAGGAAATCCCAGAGCCTCTTTTTTTGATTCTGAGAAGTCTTAACTCTCCCAATGAAAATGCTCCCTCAAAGTATGCAAGGTTTCTCCAAACGAATAATCCTCAGGAGGAGATGCAGATGGAAAAGACTCCTCAGCATCAGAATCCTCATAGGGAGGTAAAGATAATTCCTGATCAGAAGAGGAATCAGAAGAAATAGAAACCTGATCTGAAGATTCATAGTCAGTGTCTTGCCTAGGCCTCTTATCTGGAGGGGGATGGGTACCTCTGAGCAAGGTAATAAGGTCTTCAGCCATTTTGATAATCTGTTTTTTAGGCATAGAAACTTGTGCACGTGGCTCAGGCATCTGTTTTTTAGTTTTAGGTGTCTTTGCCTTTGGTTTTGCAGCTTTCGTCGGTTTGATGTAAAAATTTTGAGGTCTGAATACACCCTCAGAAGCCAGTGCCTGCTCAGCGGCTCCGGACCCATCGGAGGGAGATACATCTGTCGGTCCAATACCTTGAGTATCTTGCGGCATATGCCTTACTCCACATGGGTGTCGGTAGAGGCCTGCGACTCGAAGGTAGCAGGTATCAGGGGCTGCGAAAGCACCTGAGTATCAGCAAACTGGCGACTGGCTTAGGAGAAGCTTGGTCGTCGGTTTTTGATCTCGACTGCCTTTCTCTGTCCTTTTCTTTGTGTGTTTTATGTACTCCGGTAGTCGGATTGCTATCAAATAACATCTCTGGGTAGTTAAATTTGTTTCAAAAATACTTAAGATGCAAAAAATATACCGACATTTAATAGTGCGTTGGTCGAATCTAGCACAAAACTGACAGCCAGGCACGTTGGGGTCAGGGCCTAGGCAAGGAATACAGTATAAATGGAAATCCTTATGAGGTATTTGCTTCCCACAAGTAATACAATTATTAACTTTTTCTGACATCGGAAAAAAGCAAGAAAAAAGTTTCCCCAATGGGGTACTTAGCTTTATTGAAGACTTTGGTTCTGAAACTCAAACGCGAATATTTCAGTAATCGGCCTACCGGCACTTTCAAAATGCTTCTGCTTCGGGCACCGCGCGGCAAGAAAGACTAAAGAAAATGGTGTCGGCTGCATGTTTTATACCCCTGACTACCTGACGTCATGGAAGAGAAGACAGCAACCGACGCAGGACCCAAGACTTTGCAATTCAGGCCGACTGAGGGAAACCTGCCAGCAGATTACCCAAATGTAATGACTGCAACAGTGAAACATGAAGAACATCTGGGGGCTGGCTAGGATGCCCTGCAAGACTGCGGTGGCAAAGCCTGCCCTGGATTTGTAGAAGATAGGCCGGTGGTAATGCTTGGTGAAAATATGAACAGATGTCCATGTTGCAGCCTCCAAGATGTCTCTGGTGGGGACCCCTCTGAGAAAAGCTGCAGAGGTGGAGGTTGCCCTCGTGGAATGCGTCCTGATCCCTTTTGGGGGAGGATTCCCATGCTGTTTGTAGCAGAAACAGATGCAGTGTGCTATCCATTTGGAGACTGCTTGTTTGGATATGGCCTTGCCCTCTGCCCCTGCTGGGAAGCTGACTAGCAATTTGTCAGTTTTTCTAAAAGATTTAGTCATATCCAGATAGATTCTGAGCTGTCTGTGCACAACTTGAGTGCAGAATCCTTTCCCCCTTGTTTGGTAAGTTTGGGGAAAAAAGTGCGCAAATGAATGGATTGGTTGAGAGCCACATTGGACACCGCTTTAGGTATGAAGGATGGCTTAGTCCTGAGGGAGACCATGTCAATATGGAAAATGATGGACTCTACAGCCATGAGTGCTTGTAGCTCTGAAACTCTTCTTCCTGAAGTGATGGCCAAAAGCAAGGCTGTTTTCCAACAGAGGAATTTTAACTCTGCCAAAGCTGCAGGCTAAATGGGGGTAGGGTGAGCTTTTCCAACACAAAGTTAAGGTCCCAAGCTGGGGTAGGAGCTCTTCTGGATGGCCTTAAGTTGTTATCCCCTCTTAGTAACTGTTTGATAAGAGGGTGTGAGAAGAGAGGTGGCTCTGTGCTATAATAAGCAGACATGGCAGAGGCATGAATTTTAATAGAAGAGAAGGATAGATCTCAGTGTAGAAGGTCTGCTAGGTAGGGAGGGCTGTGCTGTTTCAGCTCCCTCAGCCTGGATCCAGGTGCAAAACCCTTTTCCACTTGTTAGCATAGTATTTTCTAGTGATGGGGCGTCTGGCCTCACGTATAACATCTAGGACTTGTTAGCTTAAGCTGTCAACTTCAAGAGAGGTCAGGGAATAAGCCAGGCTGCCAAGGTTCAGGGTCTGCAATTCTGGATGCATGGATTCTCCATTCTTCTGAGTCAGGAGTGTTGTGATCTGAGGTAGGTGCCATGGTGACAGGGTTAACAGGCTGCACAGCAGTGGGAACCAGTGCTGGCGTGGCCAGTCTGGGGCAATCAAGATTGCCCTTGGTTTTTCCTCACGTACTTTGAGTAGTACCCTGGAAATGAGTGGTAGAGGGGGGAATTGCATAGACAGACAGGTTTACCCATTGGAAGGATAGAGCATCCACCTTCCAGGCCTTGCTGTGAGGTTCCCTGGTGCAGAATTTGCTGAGCTGATGATTGCAGTGGGAGGCAAAGAGATCCACCTTCGGGGTACCCCATTTCTGGGTTACAAGGTTGAAAGTTCTGTGGTCTAGAAGCCACTCGTGTGGGAAGAGTATGCTTCTGCTTAAGTTGTCTGCCAGAGAGTTTAGGGAGCCTGGCAAGAATTGTGCTAGCAGGTGTATTTGCATGGCTGAGGCCGTCTGCCAAAGGGTCATAGCGAGCCTGCAGAGAGCATAAGAAGGAGTCCCTCCCTGCTTGTTGATATACCACACCACTGTGGTGTTGTCTGTTTTGATCACAAGAGGCCCTGGGGAAAAGTAGGGATCTGAAAGCTGCCATGACATGCTGAACAGCTAGCATTTCTTTTTGGTTGATGTGCAGATGTATTTGATTTGGGCTTCAATGGCCCTGAATACACCTGCCGTCCAGGTGTGCACCCCAGGCATAGTCTGATGCATCTGTGGTGAGGGTCTGGGCGGCGTGGGGTTGTGAGATGGGAAGTCCCTTGATGTGGTTGTATGTTGCTGCCCACACCAAAGTAAATCTTCCCTTAGACAGGGTATCACAGGTATGATAGTTTCCAGGTCTTTAGAGTGTTCACACCAAAGGCTTTTTAGGTACCATTGTAGTTTCCTCATATGCAGTCTGGCATATGGAATGAGTAGAATGCAGGAGGCAATGAACCCTAGAGCTTGCAGGATCTTCCTTGCGGATAACTGGGTTCTGCTGGCTAGCTGAGGAAAAGTAACCTGTCAGGTAGGCTTGTTTTTCTATAGTAAGGAAAGCCATCTGGGATGCTGTGTCCAGGCTTGCTCCGAGGAATGCAATTTTTTGTGTAGGGACTAGTTTTGATTTTAATTAGTTGATAGTATAACCCCAAGGTAGGTCAGTAGGTCCTTTAATAAAGTCAGGTGCTGTAACAGCTTTTCCTGACTATCTGCCTGTATCAGGCAATCATTTAAGTAGGGGTAAATTTGAATATTTCTTTGTCTGCAAAAAGCAATGGCTGGAGCCAGGCATTTTGTAAAAAAACTGGAAGCAGTGGATAAGCTAAAGGGAAGTGCAGTGAACTGAAAGTGCATAGATCCTGCCCCGAAACGTAGATATTTCCTGCAAGATTCCCTGACTGGGATGTGTAGGTAGGCCTCTTTTAGGTCTAGGGTGGCTAACCAAGCATCCTTGAAAAGTATAGGAAGAAGCTTGCTGGAGGGTGAGCATTCTGAATTTTGGTATCATCAGAAAGGTGTTTAGAATGGATAGCTCGAGGAGTAGGCACCAGGTGCCCTCTTTTCTGCACATCAGAAGAGTCAAACTAGAAACCTTGGCCTTTCAGGTCTGCAGGAACATGTTGCAGTATAGGTTCAGAGGTTGATACTAGGCTATCTGCCCTAGGGCATTTATAAGCCTAGTCAGAGTGTGTTTGGCTTTCGCCACCCTTTTAGATTAGTTGACTGTGCCTTTGTATAGTAGGTCACAGAAGAATAGCCCTTTTAAGTTTAGTTTACTGTGCCTCCGTCTAGTAGGGATCCCAGGCTAGCATAGGAAGAAGCTGTTACAGTGTAAGGATTTTGAATTTTGGGACCACCAGAAAGGTGTTGAGAATTGATAGATCCAGGATAGGGTGCCAAAAGCTCTCTTTCCTGGGCACCAGAAATAGTCTGGAATAGAAACCCTGTCCCCTTTGATCTACTTGTACAGGTTGAATAGCCCTGATATGGGGAAGGGAAGGTACTTGCTTTTGATCCACTGCCTACTGGTTTGGAGGAAGGTCTGGCAACCCGCTTGGGAGGAAGGTCTGGCAACCCGCTTGGGAAGTAGTGGAAATAGAATCTGTATCCCTGGGATACAGTGTTTAGAACCCATCGGTCCTGAGTAAATGGACATTCAGTTTTTTGCATGAAGGGCGAGTTTTCCTCCTAGGGGTGCAAGTACTTGGGCATGGCTGGGAAGGATAATTGGAAAGTCATTGTGAACTTTTTACATAAGGGGGTGGCTTACCACTCCCTGTTTTTGAGATGGGAACACTCCATTGTTTAGATCTCTGCATACCCTGAGAATGTAGTCTTGGGGGTCCGTTTCTCTGGGTTTGGACTGAGAAGGCCTGGGAGGGACTTGAAAGGACCAGATTTTTGAAGGCCAATGCCTACTGAATCTAGGTGGCTGCACCTGTAAGAAATCTTTGGCAGTTTGCATAGATTTAGCTTTTCCTCCCATCTTTTTAAGAACTGCTTTTGTGTCAAACAAACAATCCTAACTTAATAAAGCATCTAGTAATTTTGCTTTGACATGGTCTGGCAAGACTTGTTCCTACAGCCAAGCATACTTCTCAGTACAGACCCAGTGACAGCAGCCCTGTAAGATGCTTCTAAAGCATTAAACCCATACTCAGAGTATGTTTACTAACATGGTTTGCAGAATTCGTTAATTTTTGTAAATCTTTATTTTCTGCACAATCTGGAAGTAACACCATTTTTTGTTTAATTAGTTCCATAATATGTTGCTGGTACTTCAACTTGTGAAACTGGCAATTCAAAGCCCTGATAGTAAGATTTGCAGAGGTATATACCTTGTTACCCCATCTGTCCAAAGCTCTAGAATCCCTGTCTGAAGGGGTAGGGTTTTTGGCTGTAGTAGCCTTAATGCCTTTAGGTCCCTGAGAAATGGTCTCTGGATCCGCAGTAGGATTCTTAGAGAAATTTGTGAGAATCAGATACTCTGTAGTACCTGTCAGGTTTTCTAGGAGCTGGTGGTAAAGTGTCAGGAGTAAGACTGGATTCCATGAAGGTATCATCTACAATATCAAGGACAGGGGGTATAGCTAGAGGCCTGTGCTGAGGCAAATCTAAACATTCCCAGAGTGTCTTTTTGGACCGACTATAGTCCTGGCATTCCCAGCAGAAATGCTCTCTTAAGGTATGCACGGTTTCACCAAAAGAAAAATCCTCTGGAGGGGCGGGAGAGGGAATGGATTCTCCTGCATATGAATTCTCATAGGTAGATAAGGGTATGTTCTGGTAATCAGAGGGTCAGAGTCATCGGACTCCTGGTCTGTAGAATCGGAAGGAAATTCAATTCTTTGTCTTTTAGTAGGGGAAGGCTGGCTTCCCCTAATTAGAGTAATAAGGTCTTCAGTCATTCTAAGCATTTGTGTTTGTGGCATGGGAGCTTGAGCATGCACTTTGGAAGTCAGTTTTGTAGGCATTGTGCAAACTCTGGGCCTGAGACACTCTGTAGTTTTAGTTAAAAAAAAGTTGTCGTTTAATATGAATATAGGTAGGTCTGAATAGGTTAATAGGTAGGTACTAGGCTCTTGGCCCAGAGGGCCTACGTAAGCCTAGCCTACAAGCTTCCCTGGCTTACGCCACCCAAGAAAGTTATTTTCCTGTGGCACTGTCAAACAGAGACACAGAAGTGATCCCTGGGGTGCATTTCCTGTTTCCCATCCACTCATGGGAGCTTCATAATACACCCTCAGAAGCCGGTGCCTGCACATCGGCTCCAGACCCATCCAAGGTAGAGACATCCACAGGTTGCATAGTCGAAGAAGCATCTCGCGGCATACTGGACTCCAAATGGGTCTCAGCAGAGGCCTGCAAATCTGTTGAAGCGGGCATCAGGGGCTGGAAAGGCACCTCACTGAATACTGGCAGACCGGTGACTAGCCTAACGTAAACATCGTCGGCAGTTTTTGACCTATGCAGTCTGTCTTTGTGCTTTTTCGGATGATCGGTAGTCTGATGGCTTACCGAAGCCATTTTGGAATACGGAGAACGAGAGCGAAAGAATTTAGCTACAAAAATAGCCTATGAATGGCTCGGGCGTTAAACAAGCCACAAAACCGACACTGAGGGACATTGTGGTCTGGGCCTAAACAGGCGACGCAGTAAGAATGAAAATCTCTGAGGTATTTCCACAGGCAAGACAATTGTTAACTTTTTATGACATCAGTTAGAGCAAGAAAAAAGAATCCCCAATGGGGTACTTTGCTTTAGAAGACTTCAGGTTTGAAACTCGAAAAATGAAAATTTCAGGTAGCAGCCAACTGTGAACAGCTTCTGCTTCGAGCTCCTTCTCAGCAAGTAAGGCTGATGTAATGGCATCTGCTGCATGTTTTATACCCCCTGACGTCATGGAAGAGGCGACAGCATTCGACGCAGAAATCCCAAGACTTGGTATTCGGGCCGACTGAGGGCTACCTGCAGGCAGATAACCCAAGTGTGATGACTGCAACAGTGAATACACTTGAACATCTACATTTATGGTAAGTTGTACACAACTGTACTTTCTTCGTGTTTTATTGTTGCAATCATCATACTTGGGTTATCCTGCCAGGGGTAGCCCGCATTCGGCCCGAATACCAGAGGCTTAGTATTTCTGTGTCGGTTGCTGTCGCTCCAGGACTGACGTCATGTCGTCAATGGTATAAAGTCAGTCAGCTGATGCCATTACATCAGTCTTTCTTGCTGAGAAGCCCAAAGCAGTTCTCACGAGTGCCGGTCGGCCGCTACCTGAGTTTTCGTTTTGAAGTTAAAGTTTTCTAAAGCTAAATACCCCATTGGGCATCCTTTTTTCTTGCTCTAACCAATGTCCCAATGTCAGAAAAAGTTAACAATTGTCTCGCCTGTGGAAAGGAAATACCACACTGAGATTTCCATTCTTACTGCGTCACCTGTTTAGGCCCAGACCTCGACGTCCCTCGCTTTTGCTTTTGTGCTTTATTAAACGCCAGAAGTGAAAGTCGTCTGACCCTTATTGTAGTTGAATATTTTCGCTCTGTCCTCTTATTCAGGTATGGCTTCGGTAAGCCATCTGACCTCCCGATCTTACGAAAATAATGTAAGGATAAGGAGAGACAGACTGCACAAGTCCAAAACTGCTGCTACACTTCCGTTAAGCTAGTCAGTTTTCTGGTCCTCAGTGAGGCGCTTTCGCAGCCCCTGATGCCCAATTCTGTGGATTCGCAGGCCGCTACAGAGACCCGTTTGAAGTCAGATATGCCGCGAGACTCTTCTTTGACTAAGGATCCTATGGATGTCTTTAGCTTGTATGGGTCCGGTGCCGCTGAGCAGGCACTTACTTCCGAGGAAGTTATTTGCACTACCGATACTCTACACAAACCGATAACATACTTCACATCTTCAATTCTTTCTAAAACGACAGAGTTTCTAAGGCTCAGGGTATGAAATACGCCTAAAAAAACGATGACCCAAGCTTAGGCACTTGCTTCCATGCCACAGTCTCAAATGCTTAAAATGGTGGAAGACCTTGTTATGCTTATTAGGGGAAGTCAGTCTTACCCCATCCAAAAGAGACTTGTCCCCAGCAGTTTTGTCTGAACAGGAGTCCGATGACTCGGAGGTTACTAAATATGAAGACATGTAACCCCTCTCGGCTTATGAGGATTGTGTTGCAGAGGAATCCATTCCTTCCGCCTCTCCTTTCGAGGATTTTTCATTTGGTGAAACCCTACATACTTTAAGGTAGCATTTCCAATGGGAATGTCAGGACTATCCTCAGTCAAAAAAATAGACTCGTTGAATTCTTAGATTTACCACAGCACAGACCTTTAGCCATTCCTCCTTTCCCGGATGTTGTTGATGATGATTTTATGGAATCCATTTTGACTCCTGACACCCATCCACCTGCTCCCAGGAAACCTGACAGGTACTACAGAGTCCCTGACTCTCAAGTTCCTTTGCAAAATCTTACTGCTGACCCAGACGTAATCTCCAAAGGACCAAAAGGAATTAAAGCAACCACAGCTAAGAATCCCACAACCTCAGGCAGGGATTCTCGAGCTTTAGACAGATGGGGTAAAAAATAATCACCTTTGCAACTCTTGCTATTAGAGCACTAAATTGACAGTTCCACAAGCTGAAATAGCAGTAGCATACCATGAAACTGCTCAAACAAAAAATACCTTCCTTTCCTGCTTGTGCAGAAAATAAAGAATTACAAGCGCTTATGCATTCTGCAAGGCAAGTTACTAAGCACGCCTTGCAGTGTGGCTTTGACGCCCCAGAAGCATCTTGCAGGGCAGCAGTCACTGGTTCTGTCCTTAGAAGGCATGCTTGGCTTAAAGAACAGACCATGTCAAATCAAAATTATTGGATGCACCATTGAACAAAGACAACTTGTTTGGCACCAAGGCAGAAGAGGTCTTAAAAAAGATGGAAGAAAAAGCTAAATCTGTGCAGATAGACTTTTTACATGTGTAGCCTCCGAGGTGATTAGGCATTGCCCCTTGAAGCACTGGTCTTTCCCAGCCCTCTCCAGGCCAGCTCAGCCCAGACCCGGGGAAGCAGACCCCCGAAATAGCAGTCCCAGGGAATGCAGATATCTAAGCAATGGAGTTCCTCCACTTCAAAAACAGGGAGTGCTAAGACACCCCCTTATGGTAAGAACTCACAATGACTTTACACCTCCACCCCTTACCTCTGCCCTCCCACTTGTGCCCCTAAGAAGAAAACTCTCCCTCCATGCAAACTACTGGGCCTTTATTATCAATGACGGATGGTGTCCTAAACCATACTGTCCCAGGGATACAGATTTTATTTCCACACTTGCCAACCCCAAAAGGGTTCCCAGATCTTCCTCCAAACCAGTGGGCAGAGGCCAAAAACCAAGTTCTATGAGGGCAACACCTCAAGATGCACGCACTCGAGGCTCTCCTCAGTATGGAGAATATCAATATCTATGCGGTAACAGAAACCTGGTTCAAGGCCCCCGAGAGCACCCCAGCACTACCAGGTTATACCTCATACCATGCTTTTCAGCCCCAAAACTCGGACTGAACCACAAAAGGAGGGGGAGTATCCATATTCATCAAAGATACCCACAACTCCAGGATAGTGGCACTGCACGAAGCATCGGAGACCATCCAGGTGCAACTAACAGTGGGTAAAACTGCCTTTCAGTTTGTAGCCTGCTACAGACCACCCTCCCAAACTCAGGAACCCCACTCAACTTTCCTGAGAACACTTGAGAATATGAAGGTCTCTCCAAACACCATTATATTGGGTGACTTCAACTACCCAAACATAGACTGGGAGCACTACTCAAGCCTCAACACCCTCGCCCAACGGTTCCTAGAATTTATAAATTCAAATGCTATGGAACAACTGGTCACCACTCCCAACAAGGGGGGAAAACATATTGGAACTCATCACCAACATGGGGAATGTATGTTACATACTAGAGATATACCCCTCTTTGGTAAGATCTGACAATAAACTAATCACTCTGGACATCGATATCCCGTCCCCACCCCCAGCAAATGAAATCACGGTGAAGAACTTCTCAAAAGCAGACTTCACACTTCTCAAAACCAAGGTGTAATCATTCAAAGCCCCCGGGGGCCAGTGGAAAATATGGCTCAAACCACAGAATCCTTTACAAACGCATTCTATGTACACCTACCCCCTATCCCAACAAAGTGTAGCCTCCCTGACATCACAGATGCACAGGTGAGAGCTGCCCTCTTCAAAGTAAAAAAACACAGGACCAATGGGACCGGACGGAGTCCCAGGCTAAGTCTTACACGAGCTCCAAGAAGAACTGAACCCTCATATAAAATCACTGTTCAATCTTAGCCTTAATACAGGATACGTACCCAAGGAATGGCGTACAGCAACAGTGGTCCCACTCCACAAAGGTGGTGCCACAACGGACCCCGGGAACCGTCACCCTATAAGCCTGACTAGCCTGGTCTGCAAAGACATTGAGAACCTCCAAACACTGGATCCTACCCAGTTCAGCTTTAAGGGTAGATCTTGCCTCTTGAACCTGGACGACTTCTTTGAAACAGTCACCAAGGCCATAGATGAAGGGAAAGTAGTCCACACAGACTACCTGGACCTGGCAAAAGCCTTCAACACAATACCCCACTCGGGCATCATAAATAAGCTCATCAGCTGAAATATCAATCCCTATGTCACAAAATGGATTGCAAACTGGCTCAGGGATAGAACCCACATGGTCAGAATTGCAGGTGCCATGTCTGACTGTAAACCAGTTAAAAGTGGCATCCCACAAGGCTCAGTCCTGGGACCTCTCTTGTTCGGTATATATTTCTCTGAGGTACAGGCTAACACAGGAGGAGTATGGCTGACCAAGTTCGCAGATGACTGCAAACTGGGTGCTATAATTGACTCGCCGTCAGACAGAAGCATCCTCCAAAGGGGTCTCACAGAGACAGATCATTGGTGCCAGAGCTATGGCCTGAAACTAAATGCCAAAAAGTGCATAGTCATCCCTTTGGAAAAAACAAAGTGCCCACAAATTACCACATAGGTGGTAATCCATTAAGTACGGAAGAAGTAACAAGGGATTTGGGGACCCAAGTAGATAGCAATCTCTCCTTCGACAATCACTTTGCCAAAGTGGTTAGAAAGACCTTCTATATAGCCCACCTTATCAGGAAAGGGTTCACATCTAGATCAAGAGAGGTCATTGTGCCCCTGTACTCATCACTTATCAGGCCCATAATTGAATACAATGCCCCATTTGGGATGTACCTTACCAGACGCCTGTAGCAACTGGAAAGACCCCAAAAGTACCTCACCAAGAGGATCAAGGGATTCAAACAGATGCCCTACTCAGTTAGGCTAAAGAAACTCCAGCTCTACTCAGTTGTTTACTGCCTACTCAGAGGCAATCTGTGCCTGACGTACAAAGCCATGTCCAACCCTGAATTAATGGACATGCTCCACCTCAGGAAATTCAAATCCCTTAGAGCTATATGCTCCAGGGACCTAAACCTCAGCACAGAAATAAATAGGACATGCTGGAGGGACAGATTCATATCCCAGAGGCTCCCCTCACTCTGGAACAAAATCCCAATCCATGTTAGGCAGAGCCCTTCATTGACCCTCTCTTGACGAATGGATGGGAGATCACCCTACACTAAAAAAAAAAAAAGTCTATCTGCACATCGCCATAAGGGAGTCTTGCAGTAAATATCTACGTTTCAGGGCAGGCTCTATGCACTATCAGTTCTCTGCACTTCCCTTTCCCTTATCTACTGTGCCCAGAGTATTCACAAAGTGCCTGGCTCCAGCCATTGCATACTGCAGGCAGAGAAATATTCAAATTTACCCATACTTAGACGATTTCCTGATTCAGGCAGAAATTCAGGAACTGCAACTTCAGCACCTGGCATTTGTAAAACGACTTCTAACTTGAATGGGATACAACATCAATGAAAAGAAATCACAACTGGTGCCCAACCAACAAACTGCATTCCTGGGAGCAAGCTTGAAGACAACTTCCCTGATGGCATTCCTCACTCCAGAAAAGCAGGTCCATTTGACAAACTATTTCAAACTAATGGCCAACAAAACCCAGCTTTCTGCAAGGAAAATACTACAAGCCCTAGGGTTCATGGCCTCATGCATTCTGCTAGTTCCATACGCAGAACTGCATATTCAGAAAAGTAAAGTTTTGTACCTACCATAAATGTAGATGTTAGAGTGTATACTCTGCTGCAGTCATTACACTTGAGTTATCCTGCAGTCAGGCGGTTCCCCATTCGGCCCGAGTTCCAAAGTCTTGGTCCGGCATCGGTTGCTGTCGCCTCCTCCAGGACGTCAGTGTGACAGGGGTATATAAGATGCAGCCGACGCCATTTTCTTCAGTTTTTCTTGCCCCAGATGTCAGGTGCCTCTAAATAGGTAGGCAATTCCAATTGCTAATAAAACATACATAAGAAAAGCAAAAAACAACTTACAGGTACCAGCAAATACTCCCCATATGTAGTAAAGGGTAGAAGACATAGGTACGTAACCAGCCAGTAAGAGGGGAAGGAGGGAAGGTAACCTGGACTGCAGCAGTGTTTACACTCGAACATCTACATTTATGGTAGGTACAAAACTGTACTATGTTCATCGTGTTACACTGCTGCAGTCATTACACTTGGGTAGAATCTCAAAGCTGAGGTAGGGTGGCTGGTTCTATAAGGCATTTGGGTGGCTATAAGGCCCTGCATCACTGCAGTGGCGAAGCCAGCTCTGGATTTAGAGTATAGAGGCAGATGGTAATGCTTGGTGAAGATATGTACAGAACTCCAAGTTGCTGCTTCCAAAATATCCTTGGTAGGTACTTCTCCTGAGGTAGGCAGTTGAAGTGGCTGTTGCCCTGGTGGAGTGAGATCTAATGCTGCTAGGTACAGGTTTTCCATGGTGTGTAGCAGAAAACGTATACAGGTTTTCCATGGTGTGTAGCAGAAACGTATACAATGTCCTATCCATTTTGAAATAGTCTGTTTTGAAAAGGCTTTTCACTATGCTCCTGCAGCATATGCTACCATTAATTGCTCAGATTTTCTGAAAGCTTTGGTTTTGTCCAAGTAGAAGTGTAAAGTACACTTGTGTACGCTTACCATAAATGTAGATGTTAGAGTGTCTTCACTGTTGCAGTCATGACTGTAGGGTTCTCCCCTGCCGGCAGGCAGTCCTCGGTCTGCCAGAATCCCAAAGTCTGGGTCCGGCGTTGGCTGCTCAGCCATGCTCCCTGACGTCAGAGCGCCAGGAGTACAAAGCTGACAGCCGACGCCATGTTCTCCAGTTTTTCTTGCCCCAGATGGCAGGTGTTTCAAAATGAGTAAGATCCCATACCCTTTGCAAATACACCTCAAAAGAAGGGTGAAGAAAGGAACCACACAAAAGAAAACATAAGAGGGGACAGGAGGGAGGGTAACCCAGACTGCAACAGTGAAGACACTTGAACATCTACATTTATGGTAAGTGTACACAACTGTACTATGTTCACCGTGTTTCACTGTTGCAGTCATGACTGTAGGGTTGAATCCCAAAGCAGAATAAAAGGGAGGTGGTCATAAAGTAGAGGGGGCGGCTAAAAGACCCGGCAAGACTGCAGAAGAAAAGCCTGCACAAGACTTAGAGTAGAGGGGTAGATTGTAGAGCTTGGAAAAAGTATGCACTGAACTCCAAATTGCAGCTTCCAAAATGTCTTTGGTAGGAACTCCCCTGAGGAAGGCAGCTGAAGTGGCAGCAGCTCTGGTAGAGTGAGTCCTTATACTCCCTGGGATTTGCTTTCCATGGTGTGAATAGCAAAATCTGATTCCATGAGCAATCCATTTAGAAATGGTCTGTTTTGAAATGGCTTTACCTTCGGAACTTGAAGCATAAGAAACAAACAATTGCTCTGATTTCCTGATGTCCTTGGTTCTGTCCAGGTAAAAACGTAGTTGTCTGTGTACATCCAAGGAATGCAAGATCCTTTCCCCCTTATTTTGAGGACTGGGGAAAAAGTTGGCAAGTGAATAGTTTGATTTAAAGCCACTTTGGAAACCACCTGAGGCATGAAAGTAGGATTAGTCCTTAAAGACACCCTGTCTTGATGAAAAATAATATAAGGTTCCACAGCCATGAGAGCTTGCAACTCCGAAACTCTCCTGGCAGAGGTCAGAGCTAACAGAATAGCTGTCTTCCAAGAAAAAACTTGATGTCAGATGTGGCAGCAGGCTCAAAAGGAGGTAAGGTGAGTTTTTCCAAAACAGAGTTGAGATCCCAAGCAGGAATGGATGGAGATCTAGGGGGCCTTAAGTTCTTAGCTCCTCTGAGAAACTGTCTCATGAGCTGGTGGGAAAAGATTGTAGGGTCTGTATTATAATTAGCAGAAATAGCAGAGGCATGTATCTTTATGGAAGAGAAAGAGAGACCCTTATGTAAGAGGTCTGTCAGGTAAAGTAAAATCAGAGGAATGTTAGGAATAAGAGGATCTGAATCCTGACCCTGCATCCAGGAGCAAAATCTTTTCAATTTTCCTGCATAAGATTTCCTAGTGCTAGGACGTCTGGCTTCTAAAATGACATCCATAACCTGCTTGGGTAGGAGAGAATGAATCATGGACCCTGGATTACCCAGGCCGCCAGGCTGAGAGTTTTGACATGGGAGTGCAGAACCTGACCCTGGTGTTGGGACAGAAGGTTCGGAGTCTGTGGTAATAGCAAAGGGGGCTCCAGACAAAGGTTTTTCAGTGTTGGGTACCAAAACTGTCGAGGCCAATTTGGGGCCAGCAAAATCATCATCTTGGGCTTGTCCTGTTTGATCTTTAATAACACCCATGGAAGAAGAGGTAGAGGCGGGAAGGCATACCCCGAGAGGTTTCTCCAACTGAATGATAGTGCATCCACTTTCCAAGCTAGTTCGTGGAATGTCCTGATGCAAAAAATCTGTATAGTTGATGACTGAGATGGGATGCAAAGAGGTCTATGTGAGGACATCCCCAGACTGCTGTAATCATCTTGAATATTTCGGTGTCCAGAATCCATTTGTGTGGGTCCGACAGGTTTCTGCTCAGACTGTCTGCCAGGAAGTTTTGCTTCCCTGGTAGAAACTGAGCTTGAAGGTCCGGTTTGCAAGCTACAGCTGTGTTCCATAGATTCATGGCTAGTCTGCAAAGTGGATAGGCATGAGATCCCCCTTGCTTATGTACCACATAATTGTGGTGTTGTCTGTCCGTATCAGTAGCTGTCCTGGTTGTAGAAGATTCCTGAAAGCCAATAGAGCGTTCTGAACGGCTAACATTTCCTTTAAATTGATATGCAGGTGCTTCTGATCCTTTGTCCAAAGGCCCTGCAGACAGTTGCCCTGAAAATGGGCTCCCCATGCATAATCTGAAGCATCCGTGGTTAGTATCTGAGTGGCTGGAGGCAGACTGAAGGATTTTCCTTTGTTTAGAGTACATGCCTTGGACCACCAAAGGAATTCCTTTTGAAGACAAGGCAGGACGGTTATCTGTATGTCTAAACTGTGGCAATGCTGAGACCATACACTTTTAGGTACCACTGTATTTTCCTCATATGTAGTCTTGCATATGGTACGAGAAGGATGCAGGAGGCCATGTAACCCAAAGCCTGCAGGAATTTCCTTGCAGATAGCAGAGTCAATGTTGCCAAGGTTTTGAAAGTTGAAGCCAGCTGTAATTGGTTTTCGTATGTCAGAAATGCCATCTGGGTTGTTGTGTTTAGAAGAGCACCCAGAAAAGTTATCTGTTGTGAGGGTGTCAAATTTGACTTTTTTATGATTACAATGAATCCCAGGAACTTGAGAAGATTCTGAACAAATTCTAGATGCTGGAGTAAGACATCCCTGCTGTCTGCCTGAATAAGACAGTCGTCCAGATAAGGGTAAATTTGAATTCCCTTGAGTCTGCAATAAGCAACTACTGGAGCCAGGCATTTGGTGAAGACCCTGGGCGCAGTAGACAATCCAAAGGGCAGCGCAGAGAATTGAAAGTGCCTCGATCAGGCCTTGAACCCGAGGTATTTTCTGCATTCCTGCCTGATGGGAATTTGTAAATATGCCTCCTTTAAATCCAAAGTTACCATCCATGCATTTTTGGTCAGCATTGGAAGTAGCTGCTGTAGAGTAAGCATCTTGAATTTTGGTACCTCGAGAAAAGTGTTCAAGACTGACAGATCCAGAATGGGTCTCCATGAATTTTGCTTTCTGGGGACTAGAAAGAGCCTTGAGTAAAAACCTTGTCCCATCTCTGAAAGTGGAACCAGTTCTATGGCTTTCATAGCCAAGAGAGCTTCCACCTGGTTTAAGGCCTCTAACCATTGATGTTTTGGAAGATCCGGCCATCCGCTTGGTCTTGGTAGGGTATGAAAATGGAATTTGTAACCTCTTGAAACCACACCCAGAACCCACTTGTCTTGGGTTATACGAGTCCAATTTAGGTGAAAAAGAGAAAGTTTTCCTCCGAGAGGGGCTTCCATGCAAGAATTTCCTGCAGCCCAACAGAGGGAGTCATTGAGCCTGTTTTCTATGAGCTTGCGCCTGTCCTATCCTCCCCTAGGGGTGGAAGCAGTCCACTGTCTTGGTCTATAAGAGGCTTGTGTTTGAGGCCTACCTCGGGAGCGTCTGTATCTAACCCCTCTGAGGCCTTTCTGAATTGGGAAAGGACCAATTTTTTGTAGGCCAATTCCTACTAAATCTGGGTGGCTGTACTTGTAAGAATTCTTTAACCGTTTGCATGGATTTTGCCTTGTCCTCCATCATCTTTATCACCTCTTCAGCCATAGGTCCAAACAAAACATTATGCTGAACAGGAGCATCCAATAACTTAGCTTTTACTTGATCTGGCAAATTTTGTTCCTTTTACCAAGCATGCCTTCTAATGACTGCCAGAGGCAGCAGCCCTACAAGAAGCCTCCAAGGCATCAAATCCACAGTGTAAACCATGCTTCCCAACTTGTTCAGTGGCATGCATTAAGTCATGTAATTCCTTATCATCTGCACAGGCGGAAATGGAAGTTATCTTTGGTTTAAAAACAGACAGAAGAAATTGCTGGTATTTCAGCATATGAAATTGACAGTTTAAAGCCCTAATAGATAAAAGTAGCAGAAGTGTACACTTTTTTGCCCCATCTTTCTAAAGATCTGGAATCCTTCTCAGTGGGAATGGGGTTTTTAGCAGTAGCAGCCTTAACCCCCTTAGGACCCTGAGAAATGGTTTCAGGATCAGCAGTAGGATTCTTGTATAAAAACTGGTGGGAATCAGGAACCCTATAATACCTGTCTGGCTTAACAGGAGCTGGAGGAAGAGAGTCAGGAGTTAAGTTAGCCTCCGAAAAAGCATCATCCACAAATTCAAAATAGGTGGGATAGCCAGGGGTCTATGTTGGGGAAGAAGAAGAAAGTCCCCAAGTCTTTTCTTAGATTCCGAGTACTCCTGTCCTTCCCAGTGAAAATGTTCCCTCATTTCATGTAAAGTTTCCCCAAAAGAGAAATCCTCAGGGGGAGAAGCTGAAGGGATGGATTCCTCAGCATCAGAATCCTCATAAGGAGGGAAAGAATATTCCTGGTCAGAAGAAGAAACTGAACAAACAGAAGCCTGATCGGAGGAGTCATAATACACTTCCTGCCTTGGCCTTTTATCTGGAGGGGGATGTGAACCCTTAATCATAGCAAGTAAGTCCTCCGCCATCTTAAGTAACTGTTTCTGAGACTTGGGTGCCGGATCAGAAGAGGCCTGGGCTGTAGCCTTTGATTTGGAAGGAGTCTTTGCCTTTGTCTTTGCCTTTATTAGAAGTTGAGTAGGCCTGAAAACCCCTTTGGAAGCCGGTACCTGCACAGCGGCTCCGGACCCATCCAAAGGAGCATTGTCCGAAGGTCCTGCAACAGAAATATTCAAAGGCCTAGTTGGCTCCTCGTGGGAGTCCGTTTCGGCCATCGGTTCCGAAATGGCCAACGGCAGGGGCTGCAAAAGCGCCTCACTGACGACGGCCAAACCTGAAGCTGGCTCTGCTTGTACAATATCGTCCGATTTGGTACTCTGAGGCCTGTCTCTATCCTTGCATCGTTTGTGAACTCCGGTAGCCGGAAAGAGTCAGACGACATTTTGTAATTAAAACGCCTTCCGAAGTAATGAAATGCAAAATCGTACCTTCGTTTAATCGTACATTGATTGAATCTAGCACAAAACCGACAACTAGCTACGTCGTGGTCAGGGTCTAAGCAAGGAATACAGTAAGAATGAAAATCCTTATGAGGTATTTGCTTCCCACATGAAATACAATTATTAACTTTTTCTGACATCGGACTGGAGCAAGCAAAAGGTTTCCCCAACGGGGTACTTAGCTTTGAGTAGGAGAAGAAAGTCTTCAGACTGAAGTACGTTAATAAAAAATTGTCAGGAGTCAGCCGACCGGCAAATGCGAACTGCTATCACCGCACGGCAAGAAAGACTGGAGAACATGGCGTCGGCTGTCAGCTTTGTACTCCTGGCGCTCTGATGTCAGGGAGCTTGGCTGAGCAGCCGACGCCGGACCCAGACTTTGGGATTCTGACCGAGCGAGGACTGCCTGCCGGCAGGGGAGAACTCTACAGTCATGACTGCAACAGTGAAACACGATGAACATCTGCCTGTGAATGTCCAAAGTGTGCAGTAGTCTCTCCCCTTAACTTTGTGGTTTAGGATAAAAAGTTGGCAGGTGAATAGTTTAGTTTAGAGCCACACTGGATACCACCCTTTGGCATAAATGTAGGGTTAATTCTTAAAGACACCCTGTCCTGGTGGAAAATGAAGAAAGGTTCCACTGCCATTAGTGCCTGTAATTCTGAAACTCTTCATGCTGATGTTACTGCCAGGAGCAGAGCAGTTTTCCAAGAGATATATTTTAATTCTGCTGTGTTAGCTGGCTCAAAAGGAGGTAAAATTATTTTTTTCCAAAACAAAGTTGAGGTCCCAAGTTGGAGTAGGTGCTCTACATGGCGGTCTTATGTTTTTAGCCTTTTTGGGGTACTGTTTTAACAGAGGATTAGAGAAAATTGGTGGATCCGTGTTGTAATGAGCAGAGATGGCAGAGGCGTGGATCTTGATGGATGAGAAGGAGAGGCCTTTGTCCAGCACCTCAGTTAAGTATTGTAGTATCTGAGGAATGTTTGGGACAAGAGGGTGAAGGCTGTGAACTTGGCTCCAGGTACAGAATCTCTTCCATTTATCCGAATAGGCTTTCCTGGTACTTGGCCTTCTGCTCTCCAGAATGACATCCATAACAACTTTGGAGAGAGGCATTGCTTGCTTGACTAAGGAATCTTCCATGCAGCTAGGTTTAAGGTCTTTAGCTGGCTGTGTAGTATTTGATTGTTGTGCTGAGTCAGCAGATGTGATATTTGAGGCAAAATCCAGGGTGTTTTTTGTGCTAAGCTCCTTAAGATTGGGTACCAGTGCTGGTGTGGCCAAGTCTGGTAAAATCAGGATCATCTTTGGTTCTTCTTGCCTGGCTTTTATGAGTACCTTTGGCAGGAGAGGTAGCGGTGGGAAAGCATATACTTGTACGTTCTCCCAACTGAATGAGAGGGCATCCACTTTCCATGCTTGTGGATGTTAACTCCTTGTGCACAATTTTTGTAGCTGGCAGTTTATTGGGGATGCAAAAAGATCTATGTCCGGGCTCCACCATTTCTGTGTTATTTTGAATATTTGTGGATTCAATTCCCATTCGTGGGGATCCATAATGTTTCTGCTTAAGTCGTCTGCCACTGTGTTTTTCTCTCCTGGCAGGAATTATGCTTGCAGACGAACTTGAAGGTTTATAACTGTGTTCCACAAGGTCATGGCGTGTCTGCAGAGGGGGTAGGAGTGAGTGCCCCCTTGCTTGTTTACGTACCACATAACTGTGGTGTTGTCTGCCTTTATCAGTAGTTGTCCTGGATGCAGCAGGTCCTTGAAAGCTATAAGGGCATTTTGTACAGCTAGCATCTCTTTTTGATTGATGTGAAGATGCCTTTGTTCTGTGGGCCACGTGCCCTGAATACATCTGCCTGCCAATGTGTGCTCCCCAGGCGTAATCCAATGCATCTGTTGTCAGTGTTTTCCTGGCTGTGGGTTGTGGAAAAGGCTTTCCCTTGCTGAGGTGACAAGCTTGAGCTCACCACTGAAACTCCTGTTGAAGGCAAGGGATTAGTGGTATAACTGTTTCCAAACTTTGACAGTGCTGAGACCATACATTCTTTAGGTACCACTGTAGTTTCCTCATATGCAGTTTGGCATATGGAATTAGTAGTATGCCGGATGCCATGTAACCCAAGGCCTGCAGAATTTTTCTTGCAGGGAGTTGGGTCTTTGTTGCCATCAATTGAAAGTATTGAGTCAGTTGTCCTTGCTTGTCTGGCGTGAGATAAGATCCCTGGGCCATTGTGTTCAAGCTGGCACCCAGGAATATAATCTCTTGTGAGGGCACTAGTTTTGATTTATTTTCGTTTACTGTGTACCCCAGGCAACTTAGTAACTTTTTTACAAACGCCAGATGCTTTAGAATAATGTCCTTGCTCTCTGCTTGAATCAGGCAGTTGTCCAGGTATGGCTAAATTTGAATTCTTTTCTGTCTGCAAAATGCACTTACTGCTTGCTGCCAGGCACTTTGTGAAGACCCTGAGCGCAGTAGATAAGCTAAAGGGAAGTGCAGAGTATTGGTAGTGCATTGAACAAGCTATGAATCTGAGCTATCTTCATTAGTTTTGTCTGATTAGGGACATGCAGGTATGCCTCCTTGAGGTCCAAAGCCACGAGCCAAGCTTTCTTGCCCAGCATGGGAAGAAGCTGCTGTAATGTCAACATTTTGAATTTTGGAACATCCAGGTAAGTGTTTAGAGATGAAAAATCCAGAATGGGCCTCCAGGCTTTGTCCTTTCTGGGTACCAGAAAGACTCGAGTAAAATCATTGTCCTTGCTCCTGTGATGGCACCTTTTGAATAGCGTGCATATCCACGAGTACTGTAATTTGTTTTTGAGCCTCTGCCCATTGACTTGGTGGCAGATGTGGCATTCCTTGTAACCTTGGCAGAGTGTGAAAGTGGAACCTGTAACCTTGAAATACAATGTTGAGAACCCATTTGTCTTTGGTGATCATTTGCCATTTGTGGTAGAAGAGTGCCAGTTTTCCTCCCAAGGGGGCTGCCAAGAGGGATTTGTTTGGCAGCTGTAGTGGGAAGTCATTGGAGCTGTTTTTTTACATGGTTGGGGCCTGTCTTCCCCTTCTTTCTGGCCTGATGCAACCCATTGTCGAGGCCTATAAGGGACCTTGTATTTGACCTCTACCTCTTGGACGTCTGTATCTTCCCCTTTGAGGTCTGTCTGTAATTGGAAACGGCCAGTTCTTAGTTGGCCAGTTTCTGCTTAATCTAGGAGGCTGAACCTGTAAGAAATCCTTCACCGTTTGCATAGATTTTGCCTTATCCTCCATTTTCTTTAATACCTCTTTTGCCTTAACTACAAACAACACATCCTGCTGCAAAGGTGCATCCAATAATTTTGCTTTAACATGATCTGGTAACGTATGTTCTTTTAACCAAGCATGTCTTCTAATGACAGAGCCTGTAACTGCTGCTCTGCAGGAGGCCTATAGAGAATCAAAACCACATTGCAAAGTATGCTTTCCCATTTGTTCAGCTGCATGCAATAAATCCTGCACTTCTTTAAAATTAGGAGGATCTGATTCTGGAAGCATTTTCTGTTTTAACAGACAGTAGAAATTGCTGATATTTTAGCATGTGAAATTGGCAATTTAAGGCTCTCATTGCTAAAGTTGCAGACGTATATACTTTCTTTCCCCATCTGTCTAATGCTCTGGAATCTCTGTCAGAGGAAACTGGATTCTTGGCTGATGAGGCCTTAACTCCTTTGGGTCCCTGAGAAATAGTTTAAGGGTCAGCTACAGTGCTTTTATACAGGAATTTATGTGAGTCAGGGACTCTGTAGTATCTGTCAGGTTTAACAGGGGCTGGAGGTAAGGAATCAGGATTTAAGCTGGATTCAGTATACACATCATTCACAATATCTAACACTGGCGGAATAGCAAGGGGTCTGTGTTGAGGTAATAAAAGGAAGTCTCTGAGCCTTTTCTTGGATTCTGAGTAATCCTGGCCTTCCCAGTGGAAATGCTCCCTCATGGTATGTAGGGTTTCCTCAAAGGAGTAGTCCTCAGGCGGTGAGGCTGATGGAATTGATTCCTCAGCATCAGAATCCTCATAAGGGTGTAAAGAGTACCCTAGGACTGAGGGTGAATCAGAAGAGATGGACACCTGGTCGGATGAGTCATAGTCTGCATCCTGTCTACGCCTTTTATCAGGAGGGGGATGGGACTCCGTGATCAGAGTAATTAGGACTTTGGCCATTTTGAGCATTTGCTTCTTAGGCATGGAGACCTGTCCTGGAGAATGCTGTATTTGTTTCTTTGATTTTAAAGGAGACTAAGACTTAGTTGAGGGTTTAATGCTTAACTGAGTAGGTCTGAAGACACCCTCTGAAGTTGTGGGTTGCTCAGCTACTCCGCATCCCTCTGAAAGGTTAGTCTCGGTAGGATGAATAACTTGTGCGTCCGAAGACCCAGCCATCTCCACTTGGGAGTCAGGGGCGGCCTGTGGTTCTACAGAAGCGGTGGTCAGGGGCTGAGAAGGCACCCAGCTGAAAACCGGAGAACCGGCGACTGGCCTAGAAGAGGCTTCACCAGTTTAAGGCCTCGGATGCCTATCCTTGTTTTTGCGCTTTTTGTGTATTCCGGTCGTCGGAAGTTCCGATGGCATGGTATAATTGAATTTTCTACCAGAATAATGGGCAAAAATTAAACAGACGTTTAATAGTGCGCTTGTTAAACCTAGCACAAAACCGACAACCAGTGACATTGTGGTCTGGGCCTAGGCATGGGATACAATAGGAATGGAAATCCTTATGAGGAATTTGCTTCCCACAAGAAATACAGTTATTAACTTTTACTGACATTGATCTGAGGCAAGAAAAAGTTTCCCCAACGGGGTACTTAGCTTTGTAGAAGACTTCGGTTCTGGATTCGGAATGAAAATCTCAGGAGACTGCCGACCAGCACTTGCGAACTGCTTTTGCTTCGGGCACCGCGCGGCAATAAAGACTGAAGAAAATGGTGTCGGCTGCATCTTGTATACCCCTGTCGCACTGACGTCAGGGAGGAGGCGACAGCAACAGACGCTGGACTAAGACTTTGGAACTCAGGCCGACTGGGGAACCGCCTAAAGTACAGTTTTGTACCTACCATAAATGTAGATGTTCGAATGTTCACACTGCTGCAGTCATCACACTTGGGTTATCCTGCCATCAGGCGGTCCCGTAGTCAGCCAGAGATCCAAAGTCTTGGTCCGGCGTCAGTTGCTGTCGCTTCTTCCCTGATGTCAGTGCGCCAGGGGTATACAAGAGACATCAGACGCCATTTTCTTTAGTTTTTCTTGCCCCAGATGTCAGGTGCCCCCAAGTAGGTAGGCAATACATATTGCTAATAAGACATATACAAGGAATAAAAGGAATACCTTCAGTTACAAGCAAACACACCACAAAGGTTGTACAGTATAGAAAGGTATAGTAAAGTTCAGCTAGGTCAGAGGGGATGGAGGGAGGGTAACCTGGACTGCAGCAGTGTGAACACTCGAACATCTACATTTATGGTAGGTACAAAACTGTACTATGTTCATCGTGTTACACTGCTGCAGTCATTACACTTTAGTTGAATCCCAAAGCTAAGGATGGGCGGTGGAACTAAACAGGGTTTGGAGAAGCTAGTAGGCCATGCAGAACTGCAGTGGCAAAGCCAGCTGTGGTTTTAGAGTATAGCGGTAAGTGATAGTGCTTGGTGAAGGTGTGCACTGAACTCCAAGTTACAGCCTCCAAAGTATCCTTGGTTGGTACCCCTCTGAGGAAGGCTGTTGATGTTGCTGTAGCCCTGGTGGAATGGGGGCCTAATGTTATCAGGCACAGGTTTACCATGGTGTGTGTAACAGAAACGGATACAATGTCCTATCCATTTTGAAATAGTCTGTTTTGAGATGGCCTTTCCTTGTGATCCTGCAGCATAGGATACAATGAGCTGGTCTGATTTTCTGAAAGCCTTAGTTTTATCCAAGTAATAACGTAATTGCCTGTGAATGTCCGAAAGAGTGTAGGAGCCTTTCCCCTTTGTTCTGGGGGTTTGGATAAAAAGGTGGGCAAATGAATGGTTTGGTTTAGGGCCACACTGGATACCACCTTTGGCATACAGGAAGGGTTAGTTCGTAAAGTGACTCTGTCTTGATGAAAAATGATGAAAGGCTCCACTGCCATTAGGGCCTGTAGCTCTGAGACTCTTCGTGCTGATGTTATTGCTAGCAGCAGGGCAGTTTTCCATGATAGAAACTGTAAATCAGCTGTAAAAGCTGGTTCAAAGGGCGGTAGCGTAAGTTTTTCCAAAACAAAGTTGAGATCCCAAGTTGGTGCTCTCCGGGGCGGTCTTATGCTCTTTGCCCCTTTGAGGTACTGTCTTAGTAATGGATGGGAAAATATAGGAGTATCCGTGTTGTATTGAGCTGAAATAGCTGAGGCGTGGATCTTAATAGATGAAAAGGAAAGTCCTTTGTGCAACATCTCAGTTAAATATTGTAGAATCTGAGGAATATTTGGGACAAGGGGATTCTGGCCCTTAGCCTGGTTCCAAGCGCAGAATCCTTTCCATTTGTCTGAATAGGCTTTCCTGGTGCTGGGCCTCCTGGCCTCCAGAATGACATCCATAACAGCTTTAGAGAGGTGTTGACTGGTTGTTTAGGTAATTTGCCATGCAGCCAGATTTAAAGTCTTGAGCTGACTGTGTAGAATCTGATTGTTTTGCTGAGTGAGCAGGTGAGGAATTTGAGGTAAAATCCATGGTGGGCCTTGAGCCATGTTCCTTAGTATTGGATACCAGT
This sequence comes from Protopterus annectens, assembly GCF_019279795.1. Taxonomy (NCBI): domain Eukaryota; kingdom Metazoa; phylum Chordata; order Ceratodontiformes; family Protopteridae; genus Protopterus; species Protopterus annectens. The sequence goes on along the minus strand of NC_056726.1, from coordinate 767,526,872 downwards.
GTTGGCGTGGCCAGTCTGGAGCAATGAGTATCATTTGTGGCCTCTCTAATCTGGCTTTCAGCAGCACCTTTGCCAGAAGAGACAGTGGAGGAAAGGCAGACACTGTTAATGTTTTCCAACTGAATGAGAGGGCGTCCACTTTCCAAGCTAGTGTGTGGTATGTCCTTGTGCAAAATTTCCGTAGTTGGTAGTTTTGGGGGGAGGCAAACAGATCTATGCCTGGGCTCATCCATTTTTGAGTTATCATTGCGAATACTTGTGGATCTAGTTTCCACTCGTGAGGATCTATGATGTTTCTGCTTAGATAGTCTGCCAATGTGTTTTTCTTTCCTGGCAGGAATTGTGCTTGTAGTTGAACTTGGTAGGTCAGTGCTGTGTTCCACACGGTCATTGCTTGCCTGCATAGGGGTTAGGAATGTGTGCCCCCTTGCTTGTTTATGCACCACATCACTGTGGTGTTGTCCGTCTTTATTAGTAGTTGTCCTGGATGTAGGAGATCCTTGAAAGCTGTTAGGGCATTTTGTACAGCTAGCATCTCTTTTTGATTGATATGTAGATGCCTTTGATCTGCAAACCATTTGCCCTGAAATACACTGTCCTGCCATGTGTGCTCCCCAGGCATAATCCGATGCATCCGTTGGTATAGTTTGCCTGGCTGTGGGTAAGGTAAAAGGCTGACCTTTGTTGAGGTGACAAGCCTGAGCCCACCATAGAAACTCCTGTTGAAGGCAGGGAATGAGTGGTATTATTGTTTCCAAGCTGTGGCTGTGTTGAGTCCATACACTTTTCAGGTACCATTGTAATTTCCTCATATGCAGTTTTGCATATAGTATTAGTAGTATGCAAGATGCCATGAATCCTAAGGCCTGCGAATTTTTCTTGCAGGGAGGAGTTGGGTCTTTGTTGCCATCATTTTGAAGCATTGATTCAGTTGTCCTTGCTTGTCTGGAGTGAGATAAGCCATCTGGGCCATTGTATTTAAGCTGGCACCCAGGAATATTACGTCTTGTGGGAGCACTAGTTTTGACTTCTTTTCGTTTACTGTTTACCCTAGGCAACTTAATAGGTTTTTAACAAACGCCAGATGCTTTAAAAGAATGTCCTTGCTTTCTGCTTGAATAAGGCAGTCGTCCAGGTATGGATATATTTGAATTCCTCTTTGTCTGCAGTAAGCAATTACTGGTGCCAGGCATTTTGGCAAGACCCTGGGCGCAGTAGATAAGCCAAAGGGGCAGTGCAGAGAATTGGTAATGGGATGAACATACTATAAATTGGAGGTATCTTCTGCAATTTTGTCTGACAGGGATGTGCAGGTATGCCTCCTTGAGGTCCAACGTCACTAGCCAAGCCTTCTTGCCAAGCATGGGAAAAAGTTGCTGTAGTGTTAGCATCTTGAATTTGGGTACTTCGAGATATGTGTTTAGAATTGAGAGGTCCAGAATGGGTCTCCAAGCTTTGTCCTTTCGGGGAACTAGAAAGAGTCTTGAGTAAAATCCTTGTCCCTGCTCTTGTGTAGGAACCTGCTGAATGGCTCTCATGTCCATGAGAGCTGTAATTTGTTTTTGAGTCTCTGCCCATTGATTTGGTGGCAGGTTTGGCATTCCTTTTATCCTTGGTAAAGTGTGAAGGTGGAATCTGTATCCTTGAGATACAATATTTAGGACCCATTTGTCTTTTGTGATGATGCGCCAGTTGTCTGCAAAAAGTGTTAACTTTCCTCCCAAGGGAGCTGCCAAGAGGGATTTGATTGGCAGTCTGAGGGGTAAGTCATTGTGTTTGTCTTCTGGTAGTTTGAGACCTGTCTTCTCCTCCTTTCTCGGTTGTGGCACCCCATTGTCGAGGCTTGTAACAGCCTTGTGACTGACCTCTGCCCCTTGGGCATCTGTATTTGCCTTTCTGTGGTCTGCCAGAAGCTGGAAAGAACCAGTTTTTGGTTGGCCAATTTCTGCTGAAACGAGGGGGTTGAACCTGTAAAAAAATCCTTGACCGTCTGCATAGATTTTGCCTTATCCTCCATTTTCTTTAAAACCTCTTCTGCTTTTACACCAAATAAAACATCCTGCTGGAAAGGTGCATCCAATAACTTTGCTTTTACATGATCAGGTAAAGTTTGTTCTTTTAACCAAGCATGCCTACATATGACAGACCTTTTTGATAAAGTCAAAAAGTAATTCCTTATACTATTCTGGCATGTCCAAAAGTCAGTTTCAGGTTTACTCTCCAGTCCAGCTGGTGAATATGGGAATCTTGAGGCAATGTTACAACTGCCTTATGTACATAGACCGCCCTCTCCTCTTCCCAACAAGCTCAAATATACGTGAGAGATGCAACTATATAGCCAAACTGGAGGCTGAGCTCTCACAACATAGTACTGGCACGGTCAGTCTGGAGGAGAAGGTAATCACACGCACCACAAATCCAGTCTCACACAGACCTATCGCAACAGCAAACCAAACACAAACACAAAAACATACTCGGAGGCTCTAAATAAAAATCTGCCCAAGCAACAAAGACCTCCAAAGCAGACATCCAAGCAACCGCTACCCCACAACAATACCAAAGTATCACATAGTTCACAAAGTCAGTGTGCCACACAGTCACAGCCCTTAAGGCTAAACAACACAACTAATACACTTGTAATAGGCGACTATCGTCAGACACACTGACGTCCCTCTCACCAGACTGAACAAGGAGAAGGTCACTGTAAGCTGCCTGTCAGGTGCCAGGATCCGCCACATAACACAACCACTCAAGTCACTCCAAAACAAGCACAAATATGACTCTGTCATTGTCCATGCTGGTGTGAATGACCTGAAACGTACCCTCCCTGGATTACATGAAAAGAGACAGAGGAGCTCTCTGATCATGTGGCCCAGGCCGGTATGACCCTGACCTTGAGTAGCATCTTACCCTCACCAAGAATGATACCACAGTATAAAGACAAAATGATCAATTTCAACAATTTGCTAAAGTATTGGTGTCACTCAAAGGGGATCCAGTGTCTGTCAGCCTGGGATGACATGCTTGACAAGCCACGTTGCTTCACTAGGGACGGCTTGCATCCGTCCCCCCTGGGTTTTCGAATACTGGCCAAGGCTCTAGCCACCCCCATAGTGCCTTTTTTAGGCAAGGCTCAAAAGACAAACCCATCTCCTTAGACAACACAAGGAAAAAGAAACTAAGGGTAATGCTGCTCAATGCCAGAAGTCTAAACCTCAAGATGCACGCACTCGAGGCTCTCTTCAGTATGGAGAATATCGATATCTGTGCAGTAACAGAAACCTGGTTCAAGGCTCCCGAGAGCACCCCAGCACTACCAGGCTATACCTCATATGCTTTTCGGCACCAAAACTCGGACCGAACCACAAGAGAAGGGGGAGTATCCATATTCATCAAAGATACCCATACCACCAGGATAGTGGCACTGCACGAAGCATCTGAGACTATCCATGTGCAACTAACAGTGGGCAAAACTGCCTTCCAGTATGTAGCCTGCTACAGACCACCCTCTCAAACTCAGGAACCACACTCTGCTTTCCTGAAGACACTGGAGAATATAAAGGTCTCTCCAAACACCATTATATTGGGTGACTAACTACCCAAACAGACTGGGAGCACTACTCAAGCCCCAACACCCTAGCCCAATGGTTCCTACAATTTATAAACTCAAATGCTATGGAACAACTGGTCACCACTCCCACAAGAGGGGAAAACATATTGGACCAGATCATCACCAACATGGGGATTCAATGTTCCATACCAGAGGTATACCCCTCATTTGTAAGATCTGACCATAAAATTAATCACTATGGACATCCATATCCCGTCCCCACCCCCAGCAATGGAAACCATGGTCAAAAACCTCTCAAAAGCAAACTTCCCACTTCTCAAAACCAAGGTGGAATCCTTCAAAGCCTCAGGGCCAGTGGAAAATACGGCCCAAACCGCAGAATCCTTTACAAACGCATTCTATGGATGCCTACAGGAATGCATGGATCGTGCTATTCCAAATAACACCAAGACACACTCCTCCAAGGGCAGGAGACCTGTCTGGTGGACCCCAGCCATAAATAAGCTATACAACAGAAGGAGGAAGCTACTACATGATAGGGCAAAATCCCCAAAAGGGAAGGCAACTCTGATCAGTACTAACAAGAAACCACGATCCCTCAAAATCATCTAAGGCTAGCTTTGAAAGAAAAATTGCACAAGACGCTAAAGATAATCACAAGGCCTTCTTTAGTTATGACAGAAACCCGGGTGGAAACTCCCAGATATGCTCTGAGTTAGTGCAAAATGACAAAAAATACACTGAACCCACAGATATTGCCAACATCCTGGCAGACAGGTTCAGTGCAAACTCCCCCCCCTTCCCCCCAAATGAGCAAATGATTATCCCAGAGTGTAGCCTCCCTGACATCACAGATGCACAGGTGAGGGCTGCCCTCTCCAAAGCAAAAAACACAGCATCAATGGGAGCGGACGGTGTCCCGGGCTGCGTTTTACATGTGCTCCAAAAAGAACTGAACCCTCACTTAAAATCACTATTCAGTCTCAGCCTTACAACAGGATATGTACCCAAAGAATGGCGTACACCAACAGTGGTCCCACTTAATAAAGGTGGTGCCACAACAGACCCCGGAAACTATCGCCCTATAAGCCTAACTAGCCTGGTCTGCAAAGCTATGGAGCATATCATGGAACTCATAAACAAAGACATTGGGAACCTCCAAACACTGGATCCTACCCAATTCGGCTTTGTTAAGGGCAGATCTTGCCTCTTGAACCTGGTCGATTTCTTTGAAACAGTCACCAAGGCCATAGACGAAGGGAAGGTAGTCCACACAGCCTACCTTGACCTTGCAAAGCCTTTGACACAATACCCCACTCGGGCATCATAAATAAACTCACTAACTTAAATATCAACCCCTATGTCACAAGATGGGTTGCAAACTGGCTTAGGGATGGAATCCACATGGTCAGAATTGCAGGTACCATGTCAGACTCTAAACCAGTTACAAGTGGTGTCCCACAAGGCTCAGTCCTGGGACCTCTCTTGTTCGGTATATATTTCTCTGAGGTACAGGCTAACACAGGACGACTATGGCTGACAAAGTTTGCAGATGACTGCAAACTGGGGGCCATAATCGAATCGCCGGCTGACACAAGCATCCTCCAAAAAGGTCCGACAGAAACTGATAACTGGTGCCAGAGCCATGGCCTAAAGCTAAATGCCAAAAAGTGCATAGTCATCCCCTTTGGGAAAAACGAAGTGCCCACAAATTACCACATAGGTGGTAATCCATTAAGTACGGAAGAAGTAATTAGGGATTTGGGGACCCAAGTAGACTGCAATCTCTCCTTTGACAATCACATTGCCAAAGTGGTTAGAAAGACATTCTATATCGCCCACCTTATCATGAAGGGGTTCACATCTAGATCAAGAGAGGTCATTGTGCCCCTCTACTCATCAGGCCCATAATTGAATACAATGCCCCATTTGGGATGTACCTTACCAGACACCTGCTACAACCAGAAAACCCCCAAAAGTACCTCACCAAGAGGATTAAGGGACTCAAACAGATGCCGTATGCAGTTAGGCTAAAGAAACTCCAGCTCTACTCAGTTGCTTACCGCCTACTCAGAAGCGACCTGTGCCTGACGTATAAAGCCATGTCCAAACCAGAATTAATGGACATGCTCCACCTCAAGAAATCCAAATCCATCAGAGCTACACGCTCCAGTGACTTAAACCTCAGCACAGAAATAAATAGAACATGCTGGAGGGACAGATTCATATCCCAGAGGCACCCCTCACCCTGGAACAAAATCCCAATCCATGTTAGAGCCCCTCAATGACCCTCTTCAAGAAGAATCTTGACGTTTGGATGGGAGATCGTAAATTTACCCCCTGGGATCTCTTCTGTGTCACGGCTAGACAGAGGCACGGTAAACTAACCTTAAATGGGCTATCTTCTGTGACCTACTATACAAAGGCACAGTCAACTAATATAAAAAGGGTGGCGAAAGCCAGACACTCGCTGGCTAGGCTTGTAAATGCCCTAGGGCAGATAGCCTAGTATCAACCTATGAACCTATGTCACTGCTGCTCTACAAGAAGCTTCCAATTAATCAAATCCACATTGCAAAGTATGTTTTCCCACTTGTTCAGCTGCATGCAACAAATCTTGCATTTCCTTGTAATCAGGCTGCTCTGTATGTGTGATCATTTTTTGCTTTAATTGAGACATCAAATATTGTTGATATTTCAGCACGTGAAACTGGCAATTTAAGGCCCTCATAGCTAGAGTAGCTGAGGTATATATTTTCTTTCCCATCTGTCTAGTGTTCTAGAATCCCTTTCAGAGGGTACAGGATTTTTAGCAATAGAGGCCTTAACCCCTTTGGGACCCTGGGAAATGGTTTCTGGGTAAGCAACAGGGCTTTTATATAGGAATATGTGTGAGTCAAGGACTCTGTAGTACCTGCCTGGTTTGGCTGGTGCAGGAGGTAGTGAATCTGGGTTAAGGCTAGATTCTGAATAATCATCCACAATGTCTCACACTGGTGTAATAGCAAGTGGTCTGTGCTGGGGTAGTAAAAGGAACTCTCGGAGCCTTTTCTTAGAATCAGAGTAATCCTGGCCTTCCCAGTGGAAATGTTCCCTCATGGTATTTAAAGTTTCCCCAAAAGAGTAGTCTTCTGAGGGAGATGCTGAAGGAATAGACTCTTCAGCATCAGAGTCTTCATAAGGGGGAAAAGAATCTTCCTGTTCCTTAGAAGAATCTGAGGAAATTGAAACCTGGTCAGAGGAAGCGCAGTCCTCCTCCTGAGTAAGGCCTTTTATCAGGAGGGGAGGGGCTGGGAACCCCTGATTAGGGTAATTAAGTCTTCAGCCATCTTAAGCATCTGTTTCTTAGGCATGGGGCCTTGTACTGGAGACTGCTGTACAGTCTTCTTTTCTTTTAAAGGAGTTTTCAGCTTTGCATAGGATTTAATAGTGAGTGTAGTCTGTCTGAAGACACCTTCTGCAACTGAAGGCGTTTCAACTGCCCCGGAATCCCCTTCAGCCATGGAGTCGGAAGGGCCTAAAGATAAAGGTTGTGGAGGCCTAGCAATCTCCTCTTGGGAATCAGATGCCGCCTGGGGTTCTGAATCAGCGGTCGTCAGGGGCTGTATAGGTGTCTCACTGAAAACCGGAGAACCAGCGACTGGCCTAGCAGAGGCCTCGGAGTCTGGTATGGGTCTCTGCTGCCTGTCCTTATCTTTGCATTTTTTATGCATTCGGGTCGTTGGTTGCTCCGACAGCATGGTATAATTAAATTTCCTATCAAAATAATGCCGGGCGAAATCAAACAGACGTTTGATAGTTTGTTTGTTAAACCTAGCGCAAAACCGACAACCTGTGACGTCGTGGTCTAGGCCTAGGCAAGGAACACAATAAGAATGAAAGTCCTTATGAGGTATTTGCTTCCCACAAGAAATGCAATTGGTAACTTTTTCTGACATCGGACTGAGGCAAGAAAAGGTTCCCAAACAGGGTACGTAGCTTTACTGAAGACTTCGGTCTGAAATTCAATTTGAAAATCTCAGGAGTCGGCCGACCGGCACTTGCGAACTGCTTCTGCTTCGGGCATCGCGCGACAAGAAAGACTTAAGAAAATGGCATCGGATGCCTCTTATATACCCCTGGCACACTGACGTCAGGGAAGAAGTGACAGCAACCGACGCCGGACCAAGAATTTGGAATTCGGGCCAACTGCGGGACCGCCTGATGGCAGGATAATCCAAGTGTGATGACTGCAGCAGGGTAACACGAACATCAGTGCATACACTCTAACATCTACATTAATGTAAGTGTACACAACTGTACTATGTTCATGTTTCACTGCTGCAGTCATTACATTTGTGTAGATTCCCAAAGCTACGGTTGGGAGGAGGGGTTTACATAGCATTAGGGCCAGCAATAAGACTCTGCAAGACAGCAGTGGCAAAGCCAGCTCTGGATTTAGAGAAAATTGGCAAATGATAACGCTTGGTGAAAGTATGTACAGAACTCCAAGTAGCAGCTTCTAGGATGTCCCTGGTAGGAACACCTCTGGGAAAGGCTACAGATGTAGATGCAGCTCTGGTGGAGTGAGATCTGATCCCCTGAGGGATATGTTTTCCATGGTGCTTATAGCAGAAATGAATGCAATGGCTTATCCATTTAGAACTGGTTTGTTTTGAAATAGCCTTCCCCTCTGCCCCTGCAGCAAATGCTACCAGCAATTGTTTCGACTTTCTTCGAGGTTTAGTCCTTTTCAAATATAATCTAAGTTGTCTGTGCACATCCAAGGAATGCAGAATCCGTTCCCCTTTGTTCTGTGGATTGGGAAAGAAGGTTGGCAAATGAATGGACTGATTAAGAGCCACACTGGATACCACCTTGGGCATGAAGGATGGACTGGTCCTGAGTGACACCCTGTCCGCATGAAAGATGATGAAAGGCTCCACTGCCATAAGAGTCTGTAATTTAGATATCCTTCTAGCTGAAGTGATTGCTATAAGAAAAGCTGTTTTCCAAGAAAGAAATTTTAAGTCTGCAGTAGCAGTTGGCTCAAAAGGAGGTAGAGTTGAGTTTCTCCAATACAAAGTTAAGGTCCCAAGTAGGAGTTGGAACTCTCCTGGGTGGTCTCAGGTTTTTGGCCCCTCTGAGGTACTGCTTGAGCAGAGGATGAGAGAAGAGGGGAGACTTTGTGTTATAATGAGCTGAAATGGCTGAGGCGTGGATTTTAATGGAAGAAAAGGAGGCCCTTGTGAAGCATCTCAGTTAAGTACTGCAAAATCTGAGGTAAATTGGCTTGTCTTACACTTTCTTTAAAACCTCTTCTGCCTTATTACCAAAGGATCATGCTGTAAAGAGGCATCCAACAATTTAGCTTTAACATGATCAGTCAGATTTTGCTCCTTGAGCCAGGCATGCCTTCAAATCACAGATCCAGTAACTGCGGCCCTGCAAGAGGCCTCCAAGGAATCAAAACCATACTGCAAAGTATGCTTTCCAACCTGTTCTGCTGCATGCAATAATTCCTGTAATTCTTTAGTTTCCACACAATCAGAAATCAACATAATTTTCTCTTTCAATAAGCCCATAACATGCTGTTAATATTTAAGCATATGAAAATGGCAGTTTAAGGTCCTAATTGCCAAGGCTGCAGACGTATAAACCTTCTTTCCCCATCTATCCAGCACCCTGGAGTCTTTTATCAGAGGGGGTAGGATTTTTGGCTGTAGAGGCCTTTACACCTTTGGGACCCTGTGAGATAGTTTCAGGATCAGCAGCAGGATTTTTAATAGAAATTTATGGGAGTCGGGAACCCTGTAATATCCGTCTGGCTTACTAGGAGCCAGAGGTAGGGAATCAGTAGCCATGCTTGATTCCGAAAGAAATAAAACCTGATCTGAAGACTCAGTCAGTGTCTTGCCTAGGCCTCTTAGCAGGGGGGGGTGGGAATCCCTGATCAAGGTAAATAAGCCCCCAGCCATTTTGATAATCTGTTTTTTAGGCATAAGGGCCTGTGCACATGGCTCATGCGTCGTTTTTTTAAACTTGTATGTTTTTGAAGCTGGCGTTGGTTTTATATAAAAAAGTTGAGGCCTGAAAACACCTTCAGAAGCCGGTGCCTGCTCAGCGGCCCCGGACCCATCCAAGGGAGAGACATCCATGGGTTCAATACTCAGAATCTCGCAGCATACAGGACTCAACATGGGTCTCGGTACAGGCCTGCAACTCAAAAATAGCAGGCATCAGGGGCTGCGAAACACCTCACTGAGTACTGGCGAACTGGCGACTGGCTTAGGAGAAGATTTGTCGTCAGTTTTGGACCTCGACGATCTCCCTCTGTCTTTTTCTTTGCGATTTTTGTGAACTCCGGTAGTCGGATTGCTAACCGACAACATTTCAGGGTAATTAAATCTGGATCCAAAATATTCTGAAGCTAAAATATACAGACGCTTAATAGTGCATTGGTTAAATCTAGCAGAAAACTGACAGCAAGGCACATTATGATCTGGGCCTAGGCAAGGAATACAGTACAAATGAAAATCCTTATGAGGTATTTGCTTCCCACAAGTAATGCAATTATTAACTTTTACTGACATCGGTAAGGAGCAAGAAAAAGAGTTTCCCCAACGGGGTACTTGGCTTTAGTTGAAGACTTCGGTTCTGAAGCTCAAATGCGAAAATTTCAGGAGTCTGCCAACCGGCACTTGCGAACTGCTTCTGCTTCGGGCACGGCACGGCAAGAAAGACTGAATAAAAAGGTGTCGGCTGCATGTTTTATACCCCTGACGACCTGACGTCATGGAAGAGGAGACAGCAACAGACGCAGGACCTAAGACTTTGTTATTCAAGCCGACTGAGGGCAACCTGCCAGCAGATTACTCAAAATGTAATGACTGCAACAGTGAAACATGAAGAACATCTGATAGTGCATAGAGCCTGCCCGGTAGCGAAGGCATTTCCTGCAAGTTTCCCTTATGGGGATGTGCAGGTAATTTTCTTTTAAGTCTAGGGTGGTCAGCCAGGCATCCTTGGATAGCATAGGAAGCAGCTGTTTTAGAGCTAGCATTCTGAATTTTGGAACCACCAGAAAGGTGTTGAGAAAAGAAAAATCCAGGATAGGACGCCAGGAGTTTTCTTTTCTGGGAAAAAGAACAGTCTTGAATAAAAGCCTTGTCCCCTTTGTTCTGCTGGGACAGGTTGAAAAGCCTTGATGCTGAGGAGAGAAAGTACTTGCTTTTGGGCATGCGCCCACTGATCTGGGGGGAGGTCTGGCCATCCACTTAGGGTTGGGAATGAGTGGAAGTGGAATTTTTATCATAGGAAAACAATGTTTAAAACCCATTTGTCTTGGGTAATGTATTCCCAGTTTTTTGCATGCAGGGCGAGTTTTCCTCCTAAAGGTGCAAGTACTTGAGCAAGGCTTGGGGGAGTTCAGGATAAGTTATTGTGCAATTTTACCATAGGGGGTGGCTTACTATTCCCTGCTCTGGACGTGGGAGCACCCTACTGCTTAGATCTGTGCATAACCTGAGACTGAAGTCTTGGGTGTCTCCTGCCCCTGGGTTTGGACTGAGGAGGCCAGGAAGGGACTAGAAAGGACCAGTTCTTTGAAGGCCAATGACTACTGAATTTAGGTGGTTGTACTTGTAAGAAATCTTTAAAAATGTGCTTAGATTTAGCTTTCTCCTCCATCCTTTTGAGGACTTCTGCTTTATTGCCAAATAGGTGCTCCTGGTTTAAGGGTGCATCCAGTAATTTTGCTTTGAAATGATCTGGCAAGTTTTGTTCCTTAAGCCAAGCATGCCTTTTAAGTAGGGAGCCAGTGACAGCAGCCCTACAAGATGCTTCTAAAGCATCAAAACCACACTGCAAAGAATGTTTACCAACTTGGTCAGCAGAATGCATTAACTCTAATAAAACTTTGTGTTCTGCACAGTCAGGAATCAACATCATTTTTGTTTAATTAGCCCCATAATATACTGCTCATAATTTAACATATAAAACTGGCAATTTAAAGCCCTAATGGCCAGCGTAGCAGAGGTGTACTCCTCCTTACCCCATCTGTCTAAAGCCCTAGAATCCCTGTCAGAAAAGGTAGGATTCTTGGCAGTAGTAGCCTTAATGCCTTTTTGTCCTTGGGAAATGGTCTCTGGATCCGAAGTGGGGTTCTTGAAAAGGAATTTGGGAGAGTCAGGTACTCTCTATAGTACCAGTCAGGTTTTCTGGGAGCTGGAGGCAAATATCCGGGGTAAGGCCGGATTCCAAGAAAACATCATCTACAATCTACAGAACTGTGCTGAGGCAAGTTTAAAAATTCCCCGAGTCTCTTTTTGGACTAAGTGTAGTCCTGGCTTTCCCACCAGAAATGCTCCCTAAGGGTAAGCAGGGTTCCACCAAAAAAAGAAACTTCTGGAGGGGAAGCATAGGGAATAAAATCCTCTACATCAGAATCCTCATAGGTAGCTAAGAGTATGTCCTGGTAGTCAGAAGGGACAGAGATATCAGATTCCTGATCAGAAAAATCAAAAGGAAAATAAGTTCTATTGTCTCTCTGAGGGGGAAGGCTGGCTTCCCCTAATTAAGGTAATAAGGTCTTCAGCCATTCTAATCATTTGTTTTTGAGGCCTGTGGGCCTGAGAATGCGCTTTGGTCATCGGTTTCCTAGGCGTAGTGCGAACTTTAGGTGCGAGAAATTCAGTATTTTTGGCTTGAAATAAAGTTGTCGGTTTAATATGAAAATCAGTAGGCCTGAATACACCCTCAGAAGCCGGTGCCTGCAGAGCGGCACCAGACCGATCCAAGGTAGAGACATCCGCAGGTGCCATAGTCGAAGAAGCATCCCGCGGCATACCTGACTCCGAATGGCAGTCAGTAGAGGCCTGCGAATCTGTAGAAGCAGGAATCAGGGGCTGTGAAAGCGCCTGAGTACCGGCAGACTGGCGACTAGCGTAGCGTCTTCGACAGTTTTGGACCTATGCGGTCTGTCTTTAACCTTACATTTTTTGGAAGATCAGTATTCTGATGGCTTATGACGCCATTTCAGAGTATGGAGATCGAGAGCGTAAGTATTTAGCTACAAAAATTGCCCGACGACCAATAGACACAAACCGACAGAGGGGGAAGTCATGGTCTGGGCCTAAACATGTGACGCAGTAAGAATTAAAATCGCTATGAGGTATTTGCTTTCTACAGGCAAGACAATTATTAATTTTTTCTGACATCGGTTAGAGCAAAAAAGGATCCCCAACAGGGTACTTATCTTTTAGAAGACTTCAGGTCTGAAACTTGAAAAAGAAAATTTCAGGAGTCGGCCTAACGGCACTTGTAAACTGCTTCTGCTTCAGGCACCGCATGGTAAGAAAGACTGACGTAATGGCGTTGGCTGCATGTTTTATACCCCTGATGACCTAACGTCATGGAAGAAGTAACAGCATCCGATGTAGACATCCCAAGTTTCTGCTATTCAGGACGGCCGAGGACTACCTGCAGACAGATAATGCAAATGTGATGACTGCAACAGTGAAACACGAAGATCTATTGTTAAGGTAAGATTTTGCACAACTGTATTATGGCCTTCTGTTCTACTGTTGCAGCATTCATAACATTAACGAGAGTACCAAAGCTCATGAAAAAACTTGGGAGAAGTAAGGGGCAGTCGAGCTCTCTAAAAAGCCATGAAAAAAGGCCCGAGCAAAAAGTACAGTTGTGTACACTTACCATAAATGCAGATGTTTGCGTGTATTCACTGTTGCAGTCATCACACTTGGGTTATCTGCCTGCAGGTAGCCCTCAGTCGACCCGAATACTAGAGACTTAGTATTTCTGCGTCGGTTACGGTCGCTCCAGGTGTGAAGTTAGGTCGTCAGGGGCATAAAAACAGGCAGCTGATGCCAATACATAATTTTTTCTTGCACCAAATGTCAGGAGACCCCAACAGGGACCTAAGCTATGGTGGAAAATTCTCCACCAGTAAAAAGTAAATACCAATATCCCTGCAAGGGTTGAGTATTATACACAGAGAGGAGAGAGAAGTGGGCTGGAGGGAGGGAAACCAGGCTGCAAAAGTGAATATACTCCAACATCTACATCTATGGTAAGTGTACACAACTGTACTATGTTCTTCGTGTTTCACTGTTGCAGTCATCACACTTGGGTTGATTCCTAAAGCTGTAGAAAGGGTGGAGGCAGTCAAGAAGTGTTTGGGCTGGCTAGTATGCCCTGCAGGACTACAACTGCAAAACCCGCCCTGGATATGGAAAATATAGGCAGGTGGTAATGCTTGGTGAATGTGTGTACAGAACCCAAGGTAGCAGCCTCCAGAATGCCCCTGGTAGGGACTCCCCTGAGTAATGCTGTAGAGGTGGAAGTTGACATAGTGGAATGTGTTTTGACCCCCTGAGAGGTTGGCTTCCCATAGTAGTTTGTAGCAGAAATGGATACAGTGTGCTATTCATTTGGAAATTGTCTGTTTTGAAATGGCCTTGCCCTCTGCCCCTCATGCAAAACTGAGCAGTAACTGGTCAGATTTCCTGAAGGGCTAAGTCCTATCCAGGTAAAATTTGAGCTGTCTGTTCACATCCAAGGAGTGCATGATCCTTTCCCCTTTATTTTGAGGATTAGGGAAGAAGGTTGGCAAATGGATAGATTGGTTGAGAGCCACACTGGGCACCACTTTGGGCATAAAGGAAGGAATAGTCCGTCAGCATGAAAAATAATGAAAGGTTCCATGGCCATAAACGCTTTTAGCTCTGACACTCTTCTTGCTGAAGTGATAGCCAGGAACAATTCTCTTTTCCAAGAGAGGAATTTTAAGTCAGCTGATGCTGCAGGCTCAAAAGGCGGCAGTGTAAGCTTTTCCAGTACAAAGTTAAGGTCCCAAGTAGGGGTGGGTGCTCTCCTTGGTAGTCTTAAGTTGTTTGCCCCTCTCAGGAACTGATTGATGAGAGGGGTGAGAGAATAGGGGTGGCTCAGAGTTGTAATGAGCCGAGAAGGCACAGACTTGGATCTTGATGGAGGAAAAAGATAGGCCTTTGTGGAGTAGATCTGCTAAGTAATCCAGGATTAGAGGTAGGGAGGGCAGAGTTGTGTCCTCTCCTTTAGATTGAACCCAGGACCAATACCTTTTCCACTTATCAGCATAGAATTTCCTTGTACTGGGTCTTCTGGCTTCAAGAATGACATCCACCACCTGCTTGCTTAGGCTGGTTACTGGGGGAGAATTCAAGGAATAAGACAGGCAGCAAGATTTAGGGTTTGCAGAAAGAGCAGGATTGAGTTCTGTGGTAGGTGACAGGCTGCACAGGAGTGGGTACCAGTGCTGGCATGGCCAGTCCAGAGCAATCTGAATTGTCCTTAGTCTGTCCTGTCTTATCTTGAGCAATACTCTTGAGAGAAGGGGCAGAGAGGGAAAGGCATAGATTGAGAGGTTTACCCACTGGAAGGATAGCACATCGACTTTTCAGGCCCTGCTGTGAGGTGTCCCAGTGCAGAATTTGCTGAGGTGGTGATTTCAGAGGGAGGCAAAGGGATCCACCCTCTGGGGTCCCCCATTTCTGAATCAGAAGGCTGAAGGTGCTGGTCTCTAATTGCCATTCGTGTGGGTCTTGGAGATTTCTGCTCAAGTCATCTGCCAGTGAGTTTTGTTTGCCTGGCAGGAATTGAGCTTACAGATGGACCTGCATGTCCAAGGCCGTGTTCCACAGGGCCATGGCTAGCCTGCAGAGTGGGTTCCCCCCTCCTTGTTTATGTACCACATAACTGTGGTGTTGTCTGCTTTTATTAGCAGGTGTCCTGGTGAGATTAGGGATCTGAAAGCTGTTCGAGCATGCTGCACAGCTAGCATCTCTTTTTGGTTGATGTGCAGATGAATTTGACTTGGGCTCCAGTGGACCTGAATGCACTTGCTGTCCATGTGTGCCCCCCAGGCATAGTCTGATGTGTCCGTGTTTAGGGTCTGGGCGGCGTGGGGTTGAGTAAAGGGCAGTTCCTTGTTATGGTTGCATGCTGCTGCCCACCAACGAAACTCTGTCCTTAGACAGGTTATGATAGGAATGACGGTTTCCAGGTCCTGAGAATGTTGGCACCAAAGGCTTTTTAAGTACCACTGAAGTTGATTTTATGCCTCCGACATCGGTTAGAGCAAGAAAAAAGAATCCCCAATGGGGTACTTAGCTTTAGAAGACTTCAGGATAACTCCATTCGGAAATGGCCGACAGGCACTCGTGCGAACTGCTTCTGCTACAGGCTCCTCGGCAAAAAAGACTGATGTAATGGCATCAGCTGCCTGTTTTTATATCCCTGACGACCTGACACCAGACTTGGAGCGACAGCAACCGATGCAGAAATACTAAGTCTCTGGTATTCGGGCCGACTGAGGGCTACTGCAGGCAGATAACCCAAGTGTGATGACCGCAACGGTGAAACACGAAGTTGTAGATGCCGAACACTACAAGCAGCTGCTTCAAGAATGGAACTAGTGTCCAAACCCTTGAAGAAATCTCCAGAAGAAGCCAGAGCCTAAACAGAAAAAGGAAAGCTCTTACCATGAGAGAAAAGTACAGTTGTGTACACTTACCATAAATGTAGATGTTAGAGCGTATTCACTGTTGCAGTCATTACATTTGAGTAATCTGCTGGCAGGTAGCCCTCAGTTGGCCTGATTAACAAAGTCTTGGGTCCTGCGTCAGTTGCTGTCCCTTCTTCCATGACGTTAGGGGTATAAAACATGCAGCAGACGCCATTACATCAGTTTATCTTGCCCCAGATGTCAGGTGCCCCCCTAATGGGGAGCAAATAAACATAACACAAAGGTATACCTCCAACAAAAAGCAAATACACCAAAAAGTCTTTTAAGCATAGTAAAGGAAAGTAGAGGTACAGCCAGAAAAAGTTAGAGGGCTGGAGGGAGGGTAACCAGGACTGCAACAGTGAATACACTCGAACATCTACATTTATGGTAAGTGTACACAACTGTACTATGTTCTTCGTGTTTCACTGTTGCAGTCATTACATTTGGGTAGATTCCCAAAGCTATGGTTGGGAGGAGGAGTTTATACAGCATTAGGGCCAGCTATAAGGCCCTGCAAGACAGCAGTAGCAAAGCCAGCTCTGGATTTAGAGAAAATTAGTAAATGGTAATGCTTGGTGAATGTAGAAGGTCTGATGGTAGTGGATTTTGCGAAAAAGGATGGACATGGCTGTGGTGAATACGTATTTTAACAAGAGGGAGGAGCACAGGGTGACATACAAGAGTGGAGGAAGATGCGCACAGGTGGATTATATCTTATGTAGGAGGGCTAGTTTGAAAGAGATTGGAGACTGTAAAGTGGTGACCGGGGAAAGTGTAGTTAGGCAGTATAGGATGGTGGTTTGTAGCATGACGTTGGTGATCAAGAAGAGGAGGAGGAGTGTGACGGCAGCACCAAGGATCAAATGGTGGAAATTGAAAAAGGGTAATTGTAAGGTGGAGTTCAGGGATGAGTTACGATAGGCACTGGGTGGCAGTGAAGAGTTACCAAAAAGTTGGGTATCTACAGCAGAGCTAGTAAGGGAGATGGCTAGATAGGTGCTTGGTATGACATCTGGACAGAGGAAGGACGACAAGGAGACATGGTGGTGGAATGAGGAAGTACAGGAGAGTATTCAGAGAAAGAGGTTGGCAAAGAAGAAGTGGGACTGTCAGAGAGATGAAGAAAGTAGACAGGAGTATAAAGAGATGAAGTGCATGGCAAAGAGAGGTGACTAAGGATAAGGCATATGAAAAGTTGTATGAAAGGTTGGACACTAAGGAGGGAGAAAAGGAACTATACCGATTGGCTAGACAGAGGGACCGAGCTAGGGAAAATGTGCAGCGGGTAAAGGTGATGAAGGATAATGAGGGAAACATACTCACAAGCGAGGAGAGTGTGTTGAGGAGATGGAAAGAGTACTTTGAGGGGTTGATGAATGAAGAGAATGAGAGGGAGATGAGGTTGGATGATGTAGGGATAGTGAATCATGAAGTGCAATGGATTAGCAAGGAGGAAGTATGGAGAGCTATGTAAATGATGAAGAATGGAAAGGCTGTTGGTCCAGATGACATACATGTAGAAGCATAGAGGTGTTTAAGTGAAATGGCAGTGGAGTTTTTAAACAGATTGTTTAACAAAATCTTGGAAAGTGAGAGGATGCCTGAGAAATGGAGAAAAAGTGTTTTGGTACCGATTTTTAAGAATAAGGGTGATGTGCAGAGCTGTAATAACTACAGAGGGATTAAATTGATCAGTCACAGCATGAAGTTATGGGAAAGAGTAGTGGAAGCTAGGTTAAGAAGGGATGTGATGATTAGTGTTCAGCAGTACGGTTTCATGTCAGGAAAGAGCACTACAGATACGGTGTCTGCAGAGTGTGTTGATGGAGAAGTATGGAGAAGGTCAGGAGGAGTTGCACTGTTTTTGTAGACTTGGAGAAAACGTATGACAGGGTGCCTAGAGAGGACTTGTGGTATTGTATGAGGAAGTCAGGAGTGTCAAAGAAGTATGTAGGAGTGATACAGGATATGTACGAGGGTAGTGTGACAGCGGTGAGGTCTGCGGTGGGGGTGAAAGATGCGTTTAAGGTGGAGGTGGGATTACATCAAGGATCAGCTCTGAGCCCTTTCTTATTTGCAATGATGATGGACAGGTTGACAGAAGAGATGAGACAGGAGTCCCCGTGGACTATGACGTTTGCAGATGACATTATGATCTGTAGTGAGAGTAGGGAACAGGTGGAGGAAACCCTGGAGAGATGGGAGATATGCTCTAGAGAGAAGAGGAATGAAGGTCAGCAAGATTAAGAATGTGTGTGTGTGAATGAGAGGGACGATAGAGGAATGGTGAGGATGCAAAGAGTAGAGGTGGCGAAGGTGGATGAGTTTAAATACTTGGCATCAATAGTTCAGAGTAACGGTGAGTGTGGAAGAGAGTACAGGCAGGATGGAGTGGGTGGAGAAAAGTGTCAGGAGTGATTTGTGACAGATGAGTACAAGTAAGAGTGAAAGGGAAGGTCTACAAGAGGGTAGTGAGACCAGCTATGTTATATGGGTTGCAGACAGTGGCATTGACAAAAAGGCAGGAGTATGAGCTGGATGTGGCACAGTTAAAGGTGTTAAGATTTGCACTGGGTGTGACGAGGGTGGACAGGATTAGGAATAAGTATATTAGAGGGTCAGCCCAAGTTGGAAGGTTTGGAAACAAAGCCAGAGAGGCAAGATTATGTTGGTTTGGACATGTGCTGAGGAGGGATGCTGAGTACATTGGGAAAAAGATGCTAAGGATGAAGATACCAGGTAATAGGAAAAGAGGAAGGCCTAAGATGAGATTTATGGATGTGGTGAGAAAGGACATGCAGATGGTTGGTGTGAGAAAGCAAGATGCAGAGGATAGGAAGAAATGGAAACAGATTATCTGCTGTGGTGACCCCTAATGGAAACAGCCAAAAGAAGATGGTGAAAGTATGTACAGAGCTCTAGGTAGCAGCTTCTAGGATGTCCCTGGTAGGAACACCTCTGAGAAAGGCTGCAGAAGTAAATGCAGCCCTGGTGGAGTGAGATCTGATCCCCTGGGGGAGAAGTTTTCCATGGTGCTTACAGCAGAAATGAATGGAATGGCTTATCCATTTAGAAATGGTTTGTTTTGAAATAGCCTTCCCCTCTGCCCCTTCAGCAAATGCGACCAGCAGTTGAGATTTTCTTCGATGTTTAGTCCTGTCCAAGTAGAATCTAAGTTGTCTGTGCACATCCAGGGAATGCAGAATCCGTTCCCCTTTGTTTTGTGGCTTGGGAAAGAAGGCTGGCAAATGAATGGACTGATTAAAAGCCACAATGGAAACCACCTTAGGCATGAAGGATGGATTGGTCCTGAGAGATAACCTGTCCGCATGAAAGATGACGAAAGGCTCCACTGACATAAGGGCCTGTAATTCAGACATCCTTCTAGCTGAAGTGATTGCTAAAAGGAAGGCTGTTTTCCAAGAAAGAAATTTTAAGTCTGCAGTAGCAGCTGGCTTGAAAGGAGGTAGAGTGAGTTTCTCCAAAACAAAGTTAAGGTCCCAGGCATGGGTTGGAGCTCTCATGGGTGGTCTCAAGTTTTCTGCCCCTCTGAGATACTGCTTGGGCAGAGGATGTGAGAAAAGAGGGGAGGGTTCTGTGTTATAATGAGCTGAAACAGCTGAGGCGCGGAATTTAATGGAGGAAAAAGACAGGCCCTTGTGAAGCATCTCAGTTAAGTATTTCAAAATCTGAGGTAAATTGGGCGCTGTGTGCTCACCCCTTGAGATTGGTTCCAGGCACAGAATCTTTTCCATTTGTCAGCGTAAGATTTTCTAATAACAGGTCTTCTTGCCTGCAAGATGATATCCATCACAGGTTTGCTGAGGGATGATAAGGGTGAATTTAAGTGATCAACCAGGCTGCAAGGTTCAACGGTGGAAGCTGAGGGTGCAGAATTTGGTTCTGCTGAGACTGCAGGGAAGGGGTCTGAGGCAGTTGCCATGGAGATAACTGCGACACTGCGCAGGAGGGGGTATCAGTGTTGGCACGGCCAGTCTGGAGCAATCAAAATCATCATTGGTTTGTCCTGTTTGACTTTTAGTAGAACTTTGGAGAGCAGAGGCAGTGGGGGGTGTAGACTGATAGGTTTTTCCAGCTGAAGGACAGAGCATCCACTTTCCAGGCTGGTTTGTGGGGAGTCCTTGTGCTAAACTTGTCCAACTGGCAGCTCTGGGGGGAGGCAAATAGATCTATGTCTGGGCTCCCTCATTCGCTTGTCAACATGTTGAAAATCCTTGGTTCCAGTTTCCACTCGTGTGGGTCCATGAGGTTTCTTAGTCCATCTGCCAGTGTATTCAATTTTCCTGGCAGGAACTGAGCTTGTAGGTGCACTTGGTAGCTCAAGGCTGTTCTCCACAATGCATGGCTAGTCTGCAGAGGGAGTAGGAATGTGTACCCCCCTGCTTGTTTATGTACCACATCACCATGATGTTGTCCGTCTTTACCATTAGTTGTCCTGGAAGAATGTAGTCCTTGAAGGCTGTCAGAGCATTCTGCACAGCTAACATTTCTTTTTGATTGATATATAGGTGCATTTGATTTGGGTTCCATTTGCCCTGAATGCACTTGTCTGCCAAGACAACCCCCCCCATCCATAGTCTGATGCATCTGTAGTTAGTTAGGGCTTGGGCGGCAGGGGGTAATGTGAATGGTAGTCCATTGTTTTGGTGGCAGGCCTCTGCCCACCATAGGAAGTCCAGGCGTAGGCAAGGTATGACAGGAATCATTGCTTCCAGGCTGTGATAATGTTGACTCCATAGACTTTTTAGATACCACTGTAGTTTCTTCATATGCAGTCTTGCATATGGAAATAGAAGAATGCAAGAGGCCATGAACCCCAAGGCTTGCAGTATTTGTCTTGCAGATAGCAGGGATTTTGTGGCCGCTTGTTTGAACCAAGTTACCAAATGAATTTCCTTTTCTGGTGCAAGGAAAGCCATCTGGGCGGTTGTATTCAAGCTTGCACCCAGGAATGTAATTTGTTGACAGGGTACCAGTTAGAACCCTTTTTACAAACGCCAGATGATTTAGAAGTATGCTCTGGTTTTCTGCCTGAATTAGACAACCATCTAGGTATGGACATATTTGAATATTTCTTTGCCTGCAAAATGCAATAACTGGAGCCTGGCACTTTGTGAATACCATGGGCGCAGTACACAAGCCAAAGGGCAGTGCAGAGAACTGATATAATGTGAGTAGCCTGTTTTGAAGCGTAGGTATCTTCTGCAAGATTCCCTGATTGGGATGTGCAGGTATGCTTCTTTTAAATCTAGAGTTGCCAACCAGGCATCTTTGCCTAGCACAGGAAGTAATTGGTGAAGAGTCAGCATCTTGAATTTTGGAATGTCCAGAAAGGTGTTTAGAGTAGACAGGTTCAGAATTGGACGTCAAGATTTGTCTTTTCTGGGTACCAGAAAAAGCCTGAAGTAGAAACCTTGTCCCTTTTCCTCTTCTGGTACCAGTTGAATAGCCCCCCCATGCTTAAGAGGGAAAAGTACTTGTTTTTGAGCCTCTGCCCACTGATTTGGGGCAGGTCTTGCCACCCGTTTGGTGTTGGCAATGTGTGGAAATGAAATCTGTATCCCCGGGACACTATATTTAAAACCCATTTATCCTGGGTTATGAGTTCCCAGTTCTTTGCATGAAAAGCAATCCCCCCCAAAGGGGCGGTCAAAAGATAAGGGTTTGGGAATTTTAAAAGGAAGCCATTGAGACTGTTTACCATAGGGGGGGTGTCTTGACATTTCCAGATTTGGAAGTGGAGGCCCCCACTGCTTAGTTTTGAGAGTCCCCTGGGACTGAAACATGGGATTTTTGCTGTGTCTGGGTTTGGCTCGAGAGGACCTGGAAAGGACTAGAAAGGACCCGTTCTTAGTAGGCCAGTGCCTACTAAATCTTGGAGGTTGCACTTGTAAAAAATCTTTAACAGTTTGCATAGATTTACCTTTATCTTCCATCTTTTTAAGAACTTCTTCAGCCTTGTTGCCAAACAGGTGGTCCTGATTTAAAGGAGCATCCCAACAATTTAGCTTTAACATGATCAGGCAGGGATTGCTCCTTAAGTCAAGCATGCCTTCTAAGCACAGACCCAGTAACAACAGCCCTGCAAGAGGCTTCTAAAGAATCAAAACCACATTGCAAAGCATGTTTTCCAACTTGTTCAGCAGAATGCATTAAATCCTGTAAATCTTTCTTGTCCACATAGTCAGGATTTAATATAATTTTCTGTTTAAGCAGTCCAATAATATGCTATTGATATTTTAACATATGAAATTGGCAGTTTAAAGCTCTGACTGCCAAGGTTGCAGAAATAATAACCTTTTTACCCCCATCTATCCAGCGCCCTGGAGTTTCTATCAGAAGGGGTAGGATTTTTAGCAGTAGAAGCCTTAATGCCCTTGGGCCCCTGATAAACAGCCTCTGGATCTGCAACAGGATTTTTGAAAAGGAACTTGTGGGACTCCGGAACCTTGTAGTACCGGTCATATTTACTAGGAGCCAGAGGTAGGGAATCAGGGGCCAAACTGGCTTCCGAGAACACATCAACAATATCTAGTACAGGAGGTATAGCCAAAGGCCTATGCCGAGGTAGGAGGAGGAAATCCCTAAGCCTCTTTTTTTAATCAGAAAATTCCTGGCTTTCCCAGTGGAAACGCTCCCTTAAACTATGTAAAGTTTCCCCAAAAGAAAAATCCCCAGGAGGGGAAGCAGGGGGAATGGAATCTTCAGCATCAGAATCCTCATAAGTAGTTATGGACAAATCCAGGTCATCAGAAGAAACAGAATCCTGATCAGAAGAATCATAATCAAACTCAGCCCTAGGCCTCTTGGGGGGGGGGGGGGGGGGGTTGACTACCCCTGATTAGAGTACTTAGATTTTCAGCCATTTTTATCATTTGTTTTTTAGGCATAGGGGCCTAAGCATATGGCCTGGGCGCTGGTTTTTTAGACATGGATTGAGATTTAGGCCTTAGTAATGAAGGCAGTGTCGATTTAATATGCAAGTCTGTAGGCCTGAATACACCCTAAGAAGCCGGTGACTGCACAGCGGCTCCGGACCCATCCAAGGTAGAGACATCAGCGATTTCCATAGTTGAAGTATCTCACAACCTACCAGACTCCGAATGGGTCTCAGTAGAGGCCTGCGAATCAGAAGTAACTGGTATCAGGGGCTGCGAAAGCACCTCACTGAGAACCGGCGAACTGGCAATTGAGAACCGGCGAACTGGCAATTGGCTTAGGAGAAGAATTGTCGGCAGTTTTGGACCTCGGCAGCCTGTCTCTCTCTCTCTGCATTTTTTTCAGAATCCCGGCAGTCAAATGGCTAACCAACGACATTTCTGGATAATTAAACAGAGAATCAAAATATTTAGAGGCAAAAATTTACAGACGACAGATAGAGAGCTGATTAAATAAAGCACAAAACTGACAGCAAGGTACGTCGTGGTCAGGGCCTAGGCAAGGAATATAGTACGAATGAAAATCTTTATGAGGTATTTGCTTTCCACAAGTAATGCAATTAACTTTTACTAACATCGGTAAGAAGCAAGAAAAAGTTTACCCAACGGGGTACTTAGCTTTAAGTTGAAGACTTCAGTTAGAAATCCAAGATGAAATAGTTTGCTTTGAGACAGACAATCCCAAAGACCTGGGATGAAAACAAACAAAAAGCTGATCAGGTTTCCTAATGGCCTTGGTTTTATCCAAATAAAATCAGAGTTCTCTATGCACATCCAATGAGTGTACCACTTTCTAACTAGAAGATTGCGGAGAAGGGAAAAAGCTGGACAAATGAACGAATTGATTAAGTAACAACTCATTCACAACCTTGGGCCTAAAAGAAGGATTAGTACACAAGGACACCTTGTCCTTCAGGAAAACAAAAAAAGCATGAAAAGCCTTAAGGGCTTGAAGCTCAGACACCTGTCTAGCTGAAGTCAAAGTTAACAGTCTTCCAAGGAAGCTGTAGCTGCAGGCTCAAAAGAAGCCAAAGTCAATTTTTCCAAAACGAAACGAAGATCCCAAAGAGGAGGAACAGGCTTCCTGGGCGGTCTAATATGTTGTCGCCTTTGAGGAATTCTTCAGCCTTAAACCTAGAAGCGAAAAAAGGACAAAGGCACAAACAAGCAAAGTGGACTTTGACAAAGGAAGAGGCCAACCCAGCATTGAATAATTCACACAGAGAATCAGTGGAACATCCACAGTCCATGGATCCAAATTATGTGAAAAACACTGAACTGAACCCCTCTTCCATTTAGGTACGTAGAATTTCCTAGTACTGGGTTTTCTCACCTCCTGCAAAACCCTAAGCATGTCTTCAGAAAAAAAGGTGTCTGAAAAGTATCAAAATCCTATCACCCACAGAGTCATCTGCAAAGTCAAGAGGTGGGGATAACTGAGAGATGCTCTAGCCTGTGTAAGAAGGTCCATCCTGTAAGTTAACTTGTGATGACTGTCCTTGGATAAACACAGAAGAGGGAGCAATGCCATATTGGCGAAAAGAGAGCCACCAGCAAGATTTTGTTTGTCCTGCTGAATCTGGAATAGGACCTTCGGAATGAGGGGAAGGGGGTATGCATAAAGAAATATCCTCTTCCAAGAAAGAGAGGGTTCTCCACCTTCCAAACCAGAGGACCTGGGACTCTGACACAAAACAGAGGAATTTGTCTGTTCAGAGGGGAGGCAAACAGATGTACTGGAGAAGTTCCCCACTGGTAAACAATGACCAGAAACACATCCTTGTAAAGCATCCATTTGGGGGATTGAGTCAAGAGCCTGCTCTACCTGTCTGCCACAGAATTCTTGCTGGAGATGTACATTGCCTGAAGAAAGACATGATGCTGAACTGCAAGCGCCCAATCCAGGAAAGCTAGCCTGCATAGAAGACCAGATTCCATCCTCCTGTTTGTTTACATACCAAAGGACTGTGGTGTTGTCTGTAAACAACTTGAGAGGACCTGGAAGGAAGACGGGATAAAAAGCGTGAAAGGCCAACAGACTTGCTCTCATCTCTTTGACGTTGAAGTGCTCCTTCTTTGGGAATGTGACCAGACCCCTTGTACCTTCATGGAGCCAAAGACTGCTCCCCAACCTACATCTGAAGTGTCTAAACAGCTCTTGAGAGGGAACAGGGGGATACAGAGGCAGGCCTAGGTTTAGGGTCACCTGCTGAATCCATCATTGAGTTCCTTCTTCAGACAAGGGAGAGGAGGAACCAAACCCTTTAGGGAATGTGCATGCTGCATCCAAACTGTTTTCAGGAACCACTGAAACTTCCTCACCTGAAGTCTAAACACAGGTAACATCAGAATGGTGGATGCCATGAATCCCAGAAGTCCGAGAAACTCCCTAGCTGTGATCGACTGCAGAAGAGCTTGGAAGAAATAAATGAGGGACAGTCTTTGGAGGAGGGACAGAGGCCAGCATAAGGTCTGTCTGTATCCTGCAACCCAGAAAAACATGATCCTGAGAGGGGGTGAAATGATTTTGTGAAATTTATGGTGAACCACAGGCTTTGCAGAAAGGAAATGGTGAAGTGCTGGTTCTGCAGCAAGATCTCTGGGGAAGATGTCTGAATCAGAAGGTCAAATAAGGGAAAACTTGGACGCCCTAAAGCCTACAGAAAGCAATTTCAGGTGCTAGCTATTTGGAGATTACACTTGGGGCAGTAGAAAGGCCAAAGGGCAAAGCAGAGAAGTGAAAATGCAAAGAAGCAGAGAAACGTAAACATTTCCAGTAAAAGGGATGAAAAGGAATGTGAAGGTAGGCATCCCTGATACCCAGTGAAGTCATAAATGACTGAGGAAGAATCAGAGGAAATAAAGTCTGAAAGGACAGCATGTGGAAAGGAGGAGCCTTCAAGAAGATGCTTAAGTGTGAGAGATCCAAAATTAGTCTCCGGGGCAATCCTTTCTGGACATTAGAAATATTCTGGAATAAAACCCTCTTACTCTGTGGGTGGGAGGAACCTCCTGGATTGTTCCCTAATTCAACAAGTCCTGAAGGACCTCTGGGAATAAATACAGTGTTTCCCGTGAAGCCTGAGGAATGACCATGAAGAAAGGCTGAGGAATGATCATTAAGGAATGACCATGAAGGAAGGAAGATATTCCCGGACCATGAAACAACCACTCTGAATAATGGAAAGAACCAACTGTCTTGAGTAATGTTTCCCCAAACTGGAAAGGAGAGAGGAATAAGGCTGTGGCTAAAGTGGTAGTCACAGACTACTTGGCTTGTCAGGAAACAGCTGCTTCAGGGCAAAACAGACTGAAGTCTTTGGATGAGGAGGCCTCCTACCACCCTTTTTAGTCTTAGATGGAGAAGTGTGAACCTGTTTCTAAGACAAAAGCAGACTTGGAGGGATCATTTTATTTGTGAACCTTAGGTACAGGTGAGACAAAAATATGTTTTCAAACCCTGTTGCTCCTTACCTTTCTCCAGAAAACTTCAACAAATAATCAACAGCAGAGCCAAACAAAGCATTACTACCCAGAGGAGCATCCAATAACTTAGCTTTAATGTCACATGACAATGATTGAAGTCTTAACCAGGAATACCTTCTCAAAACACATGCAACTGCCCTAGAAGATTATTCTGCTGCATAACTACACTTAATTGAATGTCTTGCTACCTGAAAAGAAGCTCCTAATAAGGACAAGCCATTAGTTCTGCCTTCTGAATCAGAAATATCAGAAATAAATTGAGTGGCATGTGAATGAAGAGCCAAAGCAGATCTGGTCATGTGAGTCTGTTAAGTAATAGCACGGAAAGCTAGGGTAGCAGAAGTATAGACCTTCTTCCCCAGCCTTTCCATAGTCCTGCTTTCCTTACCAGAAGGGAGAAGTGAAGATGATGACAGTAATCTGGAAGGTTTACCCAAAGCCAGAGACACCACAGCAGGATCAGCAGATGAACACCTAAAAGCAATTTACTATCGTCTAACACTTTGTAAAAGTGGTCTACTTCCTTTGGGGCTGGGGGCTGAGAATCGGGAGTTTTGGATGCTGAAATGGAAGCATTCAATAAGGCAGGCAAAACTGGAGGAGCAGCAGAAGGAGAAGGGGACACAATCTGCAATAGGTCATAGTATCTCTACTGCCCATCACTACCTGGGAACTACCCCATTTGAAAAACTCCCTCATTTTGAAATAGTTTCCCCAAAAGTATTCTTCTATGGGAGAATCAGTACCATTAAACTCCTCTTCTAGAGAGGCATATTCCATAGGAGAAGGGATCTGAGTAGTGCAGGTGAAGGACTCATCTTAAGAAAACTCTATCAGAATAATCCTGTTCCCCCAATTTTCTCTTGTGGTGAAGATGTCGAAGGCGTAGTGGGGACAGAGACACCAGGAGGAGGCTTAAGCGCCATACGGGCATTAAATAAGCCTTTAGTAAAAGTCTGCCATTCACTTTGCAGATCTCTAGGAGAAGAATGCTTGGTCTTTTGCTTCTTTTTAATTTGCACATCTCCCCTATGAAAAGTGGAAAGGCCTGACACTGGCCTACACTCCAATTGTAGTAAGGACTATCTCTAATATTTGAATGATTCCTCCTAGGACCTTCTGAAATCACTAGTCTCTGTTTTTCTTGAACATCTGAAGCAGATGTCTACAGTGCCATAGAGGATGCGCCTGTCATCGTATCCATGGCAACCTCTGAACTGGTTTGAGCCAAAGAATCCAAAACAAGGACCAGATGGATCTCCAGGCCTTCCTCGGCCCAGAGAGAGACGTCGGATGAAGAGGTTCAGACAAAAATCCAGACCTAGGCTGTTTGGCCTCTCTCTTCACAATTAACTTGGCAGAAGACCCAGACATGCCCTCCAAAGTGTCTTTCTTTAAGCACTTAGCACTTAAGATGCTGGCTTTCTAGATAAATAGCTAGAGGACAGCCGGCTGTGCAAAGTCTTACACACAAAGGCCTGGCAAATGGAACACTTTTTACAGTCGTGGGTAGGCTCTAAGCAAAATAAGCACTGTTCGTGACTATCTTTGTGTGGAATCTGTCTCCTAGACTGGCATTTGCCTTTCTTGGATGGAAATGAAAAACCTTACAAACAGTAGCAAATAAGGAGGGGGAGGGCATTTACCTAAAATGGCCTGATACAGTAGCAAACTCAGGCGAACAGACCAAGGAAGACAGCATCCGAACTGGCAGCAGAGAAGTTCTGCGGATAGTATGTGCAGATGTCACATTCACACCTTACGTATTTACGTATGTGGGAACAAATGTGCGAAGTCTCATGTAGTTGTAAGTAATAAAATATTTAGGCATGTTGGCCAGACGTCAGGCCGCCATTGGCAGGGAATCCCTCATGTTATGAATACTGCAACAGTAGAATAGAAGGACCTTGAACAAAGTAAGCAAGACCAACTTTAATTAGTTCTCAAGAAGAGCTAGTAGGAAAGTACAGTTGTGTACACTTACCATAAATGTAGAAGTTAGTGCGTATTCATTGTTGTAGTCATCACCTGTGGGTTATCCCTGCTGTGGTAGCCCATGGCCGGCCCAAATACCAGAGTCAATGTTTTTGTGCACCGGCTGCTGTCGCCCTGTAGTCTGACGTCAGGTTGTCAGTACTATAAAACAAGGCAGCCGACATCATTACATCAGTTTTTCTTGCCCTAACCTATCAGAAGCACAAGGGAAGAGAGATAAGTGTGGTCCTGGTGGCCAAGAGCCATCTTGGGAAGCATGTGTCCTCCTAGGGGGAGATGTTAAATAGGGGATGGAGGATGGAAACCAATACTGCAACAGTGAAAACACTCGAACAGCTACAGTTATGGCAAGTGTACACAACTGTACTATGTTTTTCACTGTTGCAGTCATCACCTGTGGGAGGATTCCCAAAGCCGAGGTAAACAGTGGAAGGATAGGTAGAAGCCTAGGTATTGGTCAGAAAGCCCTGCAGAATTGCAGAGGCAAATCTTGCCCTACACTTAGAAAAGAGAGGTAGGTAGTAATGCTTTGTAAGGGTATGGATAGAGGTCCAGGTGGCTGCTTCCAAGATCTCCCTCGTAGGTACTCCCCTGAGAAAGGCAGTGGAAGAGGAGGTTGCCCTAGTGGAGTGGGTACGGATCGACTTGGGGATGGGATTCCCCATGTAGTCTGTAGCAAAAATGGATACGGTGTGAAATCAATTAGGAAATGTTTTGGAGATGGGCTTCCCCTCTGCCCCTACGGCAAAGCTTACAAGAAGCTGGTCAGGTTTTCTGAATGGCTTAGTGCGGTCCAGATAGTATTAGAGTTGTCTGTGCATGTCTAGTGAGTGCAGAATTCTTTCTCTCTTGTTTTGAGGGTTGGGAAAGAAGGTGGGAAGGTGTATGGCCTGGTTAAGTGTCACATCAGATACCACCTTGGGCATAAAGGAGGGATTAGCCCTCAGGGAGACTGTCTGCATGGAAAATTATGAAGGGCTCAACAGTCATGAGATCTCGAAGTTCTGAGACCCTTCTGGCCGAGGTAACAGCTAGTAGGAAGGCAGTCTTCCGGGAGAGGCATATCAATTCTGTTGAATCAGCAGGCTCGAAAGGAGGTAAGGTAATTTTCTCTAACACACAGTTCAGGTCCCACGGTGGAGTAGGTGGTCTTCTGGGAGGCCTGATATTAGAAGCCCCTCTGATGAATTGCTTAATCAAAGGATGAGAGAAGAGGGGTGGGTCTGAATCATAATGGGCAGAGATGGCCAACGCATCGATTTTAACAGACGAGGAGAGGACACTACTGGGCAAGTCTGCTAAGTAATCCAGGATGAGGGGGATGGAAGGTTGGGAGGTACTGCCCCCTTTTAATTGTTTCCAGGAGCAGAATCTTTTCCATTTTCCTGCACAAGATCTTCTTTTGCTGGGACTTTTGGCCTCTGTGATGTCCAGGACGTGTTTGCTTAGCAGTGACTTCTTGTTATTTTTTAGTGTAAAAGCCATGCTGAAAAGCTCGAGACTCTACAGGTCTAGGTGTCATACCTTCCCCCTCTCCTGGGTCTAGGAGAAGCAGCTTGGGGGGTTGCAAAGTCAGACTGTGTAGTAAGGGGTACCAATGCTGTTTGGGCCAATCTGGAGCGATGAGGATGGCCTTTGGTCTCTCCTCTCATTTTGATCAAAACCTTGGGAATATGGTGCAGAGGAGGGTATGTGTACACAAAGCAGAAACTCAAGGGGAAGGTCAAGGCATCCACCTTCCATGCTAGGAGGTGATACTCTGGTACAAAACTTGTGCAGCTGGTGGTTGAGGTGCGAGGCAAAGAGGTCCAACTTGGGGTCCCCCACTCCTGGGTGATTTGCAGAAAGATTTCTCTGTGTATCTGCCATTCGTGGGGGGTCCAGTAAATTTCTGATTAGGTGATCTGCCAGTGTGTTGTTGATCCCTGGTAAGTACTGGGCAATTAAGTGTAGCGCCAAGGAGGTGGCTGTAAGCCAGAGACTCGCAGCTAACCTACACAGGGGGTAAAGACTGGATGCCCCCTGCTTGTTGATGTACCACATTACTGTGATGTTGTCTATTTTTATAAGGACCACCCCTGGCCTGAGATGGGGTTGGAAGGAAATCAAAACATTTTGCACAGCCATCATTTCTTTCTGGTTGATGTACAAGTGACGTTGCTGGGCATTACAAAGGCCTTGGTACACCTGCCTGCTAAGTTAGTGCCCCAAGCTACGTCTGAGGCATCGGTGGTGATGGTCTGGCCAGAAGGATGAAGGGAAGGACACCTGTTCATGGCACAGGCCTCTGCCCACCAGAGAAATTCATCCCTTATGCAAGTGATCAGTGGAAGAGTGGTCTCTAAAGACAGAGTGCTGACACCAAAGGTTCTTTTAAGCACCACTAAAGCTTTCTCAAGTGAAGCCTGGCAAGAGGGATGAGAAGGATGCAAGATGCCATGTATCCCAGAGCTTGCAGGAACTTCCTCGCAGTCAGGTGACTTCTGGAAGCCAGCTGGGTGAAGTAGAGAGGCAGGAAGCTCTGCTTTTCTGGGGATAGGAAGGCCATTAGTTTTGCTGTGTCTAGCACAGCTCCCAGGAAAACAATCTTCCTGGTGGGGTTTTGCTTTGATTTTTTTCTCATTGATGGTGAACCCTAGGGAAGTTACTAGTTTTTTGACAGAGAGAAGATCCAGGAGCAACTTTCTTTGCTGTTCGCCTGAATGAGGCAGTCGTCCAGGTAAAGGTAAATCTGTACATTTGTCTGTCTGCAGAATGCTACAGCCAGGGCCAAGCATTTGGTGAATACTCTGGGAACAGTAGATAAGCCAAAGGGCAGTGCAGATAACTGGAAGTACTGACTGCCTGCTCTGAAGTGCAGAAAATGTCTGCACAATTCCCTGATGGGGATGTGGAGGTAGGCATCTTTTAGGTCTAGTGTCACCAAACAGGTATTGTGTCTCAGCATAGGCAGGATCTGCTGTAATGTTATTTTGAATCTGGGGACGAACAAGGTGGTGTTCAGTTTGGATAAATCCAGGATGGGGTGCAAAGTACCCTCCCTTTCTGGGAACAAGGAATAGTCTGGAGTAAAAACATTTTCCTGCTTGATCCGGAGGGACAGGATCTACAGCCTCCTGGGATATTACTGCTTTTACCTGTTTTAATGCCTTTGCCCACTGGTATGGGGGGAGGTCTGTGTACCTTCGTGGAATAGGGAGTTCACTGAAGGAGAATCTGCATCACTGAGAAATGATTTTTAATACCCATTGGTCCTTGGTTATAAAGACCCAATAGTTCTTGAAGAGGGTGACCCTCCTAGGTTTAGATGAGTGAAGGGAGGGCAGGAGTCCTCGTGAGTGCTTAACATAGAAGCTTGGCTTAGAACTCCATGCCTTAGAGGTAGAAGTGATCCACTGTTTGCTTCTTTGCTGGCCCTGGGATAGGGGCCTGCATGACCTGTCCTTGTGGGGCTTACTTTGGCCCTGTCTGCTAGGTGCAGGGAAGGCCCAGTGCTTAGAGGGGAAGTCCCTGCGGAATCTGGGTGGTTGACATTGAAAGAAATCTTTTACTGTTTGCATAGATTTTGCTTTGTCTTCCATCTTTTAAGCAACTCTTCTGCTTTTTCCCCAAATGGGCGTTCTTTACCTAGGGGTGCATCAATAAGTTTAGACTTGACATGATCAGGGAGAGGTTGTTCCTTCAGCCGTGCATGTCTTCTAACAACAGATCCTGTCACTGTTGCCCTGCTAGAGACTTCTAGGGTGTTATATCCGCATTGTAATGCGTGCTTGGCCACTTGACCAGCAGAGTGTAGGAATTCTGCCAGCTCTTTTGAGTTGGCACCGTCAGGCGAGGTAGCAATCTTCTGTTTTAATTGTTCCAAAGCGTGTTGTTGATATTTTAACATATGGAACTGACAATTGAGTGCTCGGATAACTAAGGTTGCAGAGGTGTATACTTTTTTACCCAATCTGTCCAGAGCTCTGGAGTCTTTGCAAGAAGGAAGAGGATTCTTGGCAGAACTAGTCTTAGCTCCTTTGGGTCCCTGTGTAATGACCTCAGGGTCTGTAGCAGGGTTCCTGTACAGGTATATGTGAGAATCTGGTATTCTGTAGTACCGGTCAGGTTTAGCTAGAGCAGGAGGCAGGGCATCAAGGGCTAAACTGGATTAAAGAAAATCATCATCCACAACTTCTAGAATAGGTGGGATGGTCAGGTGTCTGTGCTGGGGCAGGTCCAGAAACTCTCAAAGTCATTTTTTTGACTGTGGATAGTCCTGAGATTCCCAATGAAAATGTTCCCTGAGGGAGTGAAGGGTTTCCCCGAATGAGAGGTCCTCTGTAGGGAAGGCAGAGGGGATGGATTCCTCTGCATCTGAATCCTCAAACAGTTAAGGGCTGTTATTCCTCTTCAAAGGCAGAATAATCAGATTCCTCAGACTCTTGGTCTGACAATTTCTGGAGAAGGAAGCCTTTTCCTTTTTAAGTGAGAGCCTGAATACCTCGGATAAGGGAGATGAGATGATCTGCCATGTTAAGCATTTGAGCTTGGGGTGGAGGAGCAGTAGCAAGACGGTGAATAGAAGCAGATTTTCTAGGAGTAGCCTAGCATTAAGGTCTGAGAGAATCCAACGGTCTCAGAAACGGTAGTCAGAAAAGAAGACATCAGTTTTTTTCTACAATCGGTAGTGCAAACGGCCTCCTCGGAAGCCAGTGCCTGGCTAGCGGCTCCGGACCCAACCAAGGCAGAGACGGCCAAATGCTCGGAAAACTAAGTGGATTTCTGGGACATTCCGGGCTCCGAAAGGGTCTCGGCAGAGGCCTGCATTAAAAGCGAGTCGGGAATCAGGGGCAGCGAAAGCACCTCACTGAATTCCGGAGAACTGACTAAATGCTTAGCGATAGCAACGTCGGAAATCTTAGCCTTGTGTGGCCTGTCTCTCTACGTTTTTTCGGAATGTCTGCGAATTGTTGGATGATGGATGCCATATCAAAATTCTAAAATGGAATACGAAAATAATTGTCTACAAAAAGAGCTCTACGGCGAATGGTTCTCGCATTACAGCGGGCACAGAACTGGCAATGAGGGACATCGTGGTCTGGGCCTAAACAAGTGATGCAGTAAGAATGAAAGTCTCAGTGTGGGAGCTGCTTTCGACAGGTGAGACAATTGTTAACTTTTTCGGACATCGGTTAGAGCAAGAAAATGGGTCCCCAATGGGGTACTTAGCTTTAGACGTTTTCTGCTGAAATTCTACTTCAGGTGGCGACCGACCGACACCCGTGCGAACTGCTTCTGCTATGGGCTCTACGGCAACAAAGACTGGCATGACATCAGCTGCCTTGCTTTATAGCACTGACATGACATCAGACTACAGGCGACAGCAGCTAGGGCACAAAAACTTTGGCAATGGTATTCGGGCCGGCGGCTACCACAGCAGGGATAAAGTACAGTTTTGTACCTACCATAAATGTAGATGTTAGAGGATCCACATTGCTGCAGTCATAACCTGTGGGTAGTCCGCTGTCCTCGGTCGGCCCGAATACCAAAGTGTTAGGCTGGTGTCGGTCATGGTCGCTCAGATCTGACGTCAGTACGCAGTGGTACTAAAGCGCATGACCGACGCCATATCCTCAGTCTTTCTTGCCCCAGATGTCAGAAGGCCTAAAAAGAAAAGGCCATAGCCAAAAATAGAAAATACCCAACCACCAATGTAGAAAAAATAATTACCCCAAAAGCAACACAGCAACCCCAAACTAGAGAGGGGAAGGAGGGAGGAATTGGACTGCAGCAATGTGGATCCTCGAACATCTACATTTATGGTAGGTACAAAACTGTACTATGTTCTTCGTCTCACATTGCTGCAGTCATAACCTGTGGGTAGAATCCCAAAGCAAAGGTAAGGGAGGTTGGCAAAATTAAAAAGCATTAGGAGCTGCTAACATGCCCTGTAAAACTGCAGTGGCAAACCCAGCCCTAGACTTAGAATAAAGAGGGAGATGGTAATGTTTAGTAAAAGTGTGCACTGAACTCCAAGTAGCTGCCTCCAAAATATCCTTAGTAGCTACTCCCCTTAAAAAAGCAGTAGAAGTGGCAGTAGCCCTAGTGGAATGAGGTCTGATCCCAGCTGGAACATCCTTTCCATGATGAGAACAACAAAAAGCAATACAATGGCCAATCCACTTAGAAATAGTTTGATTTGAAACAGCTTTTCCTTGTGAACCCAAAGCAAAAGAAATGAATAACTGTTGAGTCTGCCTGAACGCTTTAGTTCTGCTCAAGTAATAGCGTAACTGCCTGTGAATATCCAAAGAATGCAAATTTTTTTCCCCTTTATTTTGGGGATCAGCATAAAAAGTAGGCAAATGAATAGATTGGTTTAAGGCCACATTAGAAACAACTTTAGGCATAAAAGTAGGGTTAGTACGCAGGGATACCCTATCCTTATGGAATATCAGGAAGGGTTCAACTGCCATTAGAGCCTGTAATTCGGATACCCTCCTAGCAGAAGTAATGGCCAACAAAAAAGCCGTCTTCCAAGACAAAAACTTCAACTCAGATGTAGCTGCAGGTTCAAAAGGAGGTAAAGTAAGCTTTTCCAACACAAAATTGAGATCCCAGGAAGGAGTAGGAGCTCTACGTGGGGGTCTTATGTTCTTTGCCCCTCTAAGAAATTGCTTAAACAAAGGGTGAGAAAATAATGGTGGGTCACAATCATAGTGAGCAGAAATGGCTGCAGCATGAACTTTCACGGAGGAGAAAGACAAACCCTTGTCTAATAATTCTGTAAGGTACTGCAGTGTTACACTCGAATTAGGCACCGAAACATCAAAGCTCTTTGCTGTGCTCCAAAGAAAAAATCTCCTCCATTTATTAGCATAAACTTTCCTAGTACTAGGTCGTCTGGCTTCCAATATGACATTCAAAACTTGTTGAGGTAGCTGCGACCCCCCAGGGTCTAAAACAGAATATGCCAGGCTGTCAGATGCAGGGACTGTATCTTGACATTGAGGAAATGATAGCTTGCCTGGGACAAAAGGTGTGGAATTAGTGGCAAAGGCCAAGGAGGCTCCTGTACTAAACTCCTCAGGAGAGGATACCAGTGCTGACGTGGCCAATCTGGAGCTATTAAAATCATGCAAGGCTTGTCCTGTCTGATCTTCAAGAGCATCTTGGGAAGGAGAGGCAGAGGAGAAAAAGCATAGACGTGAAGGTTGTTCCAACTGAAAGATAGAGTATCCACTTTCCAAGCTTTTGGGTGAAACATCTTTGTGCAAAATTTTGGCAGCTGGAAATTTAGTGGAGAAGCGAACAGATCTATGTCTGGAGTTCCCCAAGCCACTGTCAACTGTTGAAATACATGAAGATCCAATTTCCACTCGTGGGGATCCACCATCTGTCTGCTCAAAACATCTGCTAAGGAGTTCTGTGCTCCTGGCAGAAACCTTGCTTAAAGAGTGACGTGCAAACTCAGAGCAGTCTCCCACAAAATCATAGCTTGTCTGCAAAGAGGGTACGAATGGGTTCCCCCCTGCTTGTTGATGTACCACATGACTGTTGTGTTGTCTGTTTGAATCAACACCTGTCCTGGTTGAAGTAGATCCTTGAAAGCCACCAGTGCCAATTGGACTGCTAACATCTCCTTCATGTTGATATGCAAATGCTGTAGTCTGGGAGGCCACGTGTCTTGAATCCATTTCCCATTGAAGTGAGCTCCCCAAGCCATGTCTGAGGCATCTGTCGTTAAGATCTGACTCGCCTCTGGTCGGGTCACAGAGAGTCCCTTGTTTAGGTGACATTCCTGAGCCCACCACAAAAATTCCTTTTGGATGCAAGATATTATCTGAATGACAGTGTCCAAATCGTGGCAGTGTTGAGTCCATACACTTTTGAGATACCATTGTAGCTTCCTCATATGTAGTTTGGCATTGGGAAGTACCAGAATACAAGATGCCATGAACCCCAAGGCTTGAAGGACTGTCCTTGCAGTCAGCCTGGACAGTAGGGACAATTGCTGGAAGTATAGGGGAAGATTTCTTTGTTTGTCCGGGGTCAAAAAAGCCATCTGAGAGGCTGTATTCAGTCTCACACCCAGAAAGCACATGTCCTGAGAGGGTACTAGACTGGACTTTATTTCGTTCACAGAATACCCTAGGCACCTTAAAACTGCCATTACATACTGTAGATGCCGAAGTAACTTGATTTGTCTTGAGCAAGAATCAGGCAATCGTCCAGATAAGGATAAATTTGTATTCCTCTTAGTCTTAAGAAGGCTATCACAGGAGCCAGGACCTTTGTGAACACCCTGGGCGCAGTAGATAGGCCAAAGGGCAATGCAGAGAACTGATAATGAAAAGCACCAGCCCGAAAACGCAGGAACCTCTTGCAGCTGGGCCTGATAGGAATGTGAAGATAAGCCTCTTTGAGATCCAGAGTTACCATCCAGTGATCTTTGCCTAGCAGAGGCAGAAGTTGCTGCAAAGTTAACATCTTGAACTTTGGAATGTCTAGGTATGTATTGAGAATGGACAAATCCAGAATTGGCCTCCAAGTGTTTCCTTTCTTTGGCACAACAAACAGGCGAGAATAAAATTCTAGGCCTACCTCTGACGGAGGTACCACCTGGATAGCCCCCATTTGTAAAAGTAAAGAAATCTGCTTGTGAGCCTCCAGCCTTTGCTGAGGAGGTACGTCCGGCATGCCTTTGAAAGTGGGCAAGGTGTGGAAATAAAACTTGTAGCCTCGATTTATAATGTCCAACACCCATTTGTCCTGGGTGACCAAAAGCCAATTTTGCTTGAAAAGTGCCAACTTTCCTCCTAGAGGAGCTGCCAGACAGGAGGAATCTGGCAGCTGGAGATACAGGTCATTGGGTCTGTTTACGAAAAGGCTGACCCCTGCCCTCACCAGAAGATTGTGCAGGAGAACTCCACGTCCTAGGTCTGAAAGAACCCTGCGCATGAGCTCTGCCCCTACCACGTCTAGATCTGCCCTTAGACTGAAAATCAGAAGAAGGATAAGCCCATCCTTTTGCAGGCCAATTTCTGCTAAACTTAGGGGGCTGCACTTGTAAAAATTCCTTAACCGTCTGCATGGACTTAGCTTTGTCTTCCATTTTCTGCAAAACTGACTCCACAGGGGAACCAAAAAGAACTTCAGATTGAAGGGGAGCATCCAAAATTCGAGCTTTAACATGCTCTGACAAATTCTGATCTTTAAGCCAGGCTTGCCTACGAATAACTGAACCAGTGGCAGCCACCCTGGAAGAAGCCTAAAGAGCATCAAAGCCACACTGCAAGGAATGCTTACCTACCTGATCAGAGGCATGAACTAAGTCCTGCAATTCTTTACACTCTATACCCTCAGCTAAAGCATCAACCTTAGATTTCAACTGACTTAACAGAAAATTCTGGTACTTCAGCATATGAAACTGGCAATTTAAAGCCCTCATAGCCAGCGTAGAGGAGGTATACACTTTTTTACCCCACCTATCCAACGCTCTAGCATCTTTATCCAGAGGAACTGGATTCTTAACTACAGAAGCCCTGACACCCTTAGGTCCCTGACTAATAGTTTCCGGGTCAGCTCTAGGACTCTTATACAAATATTTATGAGCCTCTGGAACTCTGTAATACCTGTCTGGCTTGACAGGGGCAGGGGGTAAAGAATCAGGATTAAGGGAAGCTTCAGAAAAAACATCCTGAACAACATCCAAAACAGGGGGAATAGCCAAGGGCCTATGTTGTGGTAAAAACAAAAATTCCCTAAGCCTCTTACGAGAATCAGAAAAATCCTGACCTTCCCACTTAAAATGCTCCCTCATGGAGTGCAGGGTTTCAGAAAAGGAAAAATCCTCTGGAGGAGAAGCAGAAGGACTGGAATCCTCTGCATCCTAATCAGAAAAGGGAGGAAAATCCTGAATGTCCTCAGCTGAAGACTCAGAGTAATCTGAGGAATGCTCCAATCCCTCCACCTCTGTCTCCACCCTAGGCCTCTTATCTGGAGGGGGCATAGAACCTCTGATTAAAGTAATCAAATCCTCCACCATTTTCAGCATATGTTTTTTAGGAACAGAGCCTGAAGAACTAGGGCTGAGGCCTGTGCCAGAAAGACCCGGTCTAGCTTTAGAAGGGGCTTTAGTGACAGAAGTAGAAGGCCTAACAACCTTATGTAAAGAAGAAACTACAGAAACTTGAGAGGCCCCCTCGGCCTGACCCAACTCCTGAGAGACCAATTCCTGTAAGATTAAAGGCCCCCCCCTGTGATTCAGCTGAAACCTCGGCTGGATCCACAGATTCAACCGTAGTTTCCATAGAACCGGCGTCCGCAACGGACGACTCATCCTGCTTAGACTTCAACGATTTATCTTTTCGCTTCTTAGCGGTAGCGGGCGTTGGAGGATCCAACGGCATGTTGTAGTTACACCGCTTACCGAAAACAAGTCTAGCACAATCTAACCTGCGTTTAATGGTGCGCTTATTAAATTTAGCGCAAAAGCGACACCCGACTACGTCGTGCTCAGGCCCCAAGCAAGGAATAGAGAGAGAGTGATAGTCCCTATGAGGTATCTGTTTCCCACAAGAAATACAATTATTAACTTTTTCTGACATCCAGATTTAACTGAGGCAAGAAAAGACAAAAATATTCCCAAACGGGGTACTTAGCCCAACTTGGTCTTCGGTCTGAAACTCAGAATACGAAAATTTCAGGACGCCGAACGGCACTTGCAAACGCTGCTTCTGCTTCGGACCACGCGGCAAGAAAGACTGAGGATATGGCGTCGGTCATGCGCTTTAGTACCACTGCGTACTGACGTCAGATCTGAGCGACCATGACCGACGCCAGCCTAACACTTTGGTATTCGGGCCGACCGAGGACAGCGGACTACCCACAGGTTATGACTGCAGCAATGTGAGACGAAGAACATCCCACAGGTGATGACTGCAACAGTGAAAAACAAATAACATCTCCTGTTTGTATAGGATCCTGTATTTTAACACACCACCAAATGTTGAATCTTTCTGAACATGGATATACATTTCCTGTTAGGTTTCCTTGCCAACTGAAGAACCTGTAGCATGTTCTAAAAAACTGGCGTCTGAAAAAGGAATTCACATCCTATCATCCACAATATCATGTTGAGAGATGACAGATTAGGGTGCAGAAGTGAGCAAGTCCACTCTGCGGGTTAACTATTGACAACTACACCTAGCTAGATGGTAAAAAAAGGGGAACAAATTTTGCCTTGGCCAGCGAATGAAGGGAAATGATACCAACAACCATGTGTAGAACAAACAGATGCAAGAACTACGTTTGGACTGGTGGCAAAAGTCTGAGGGTTTTACGCTCATACTTCGACTTACGTACCCCTTATGCCTATGGGCTTGGGTCATAAGGATATATGGCTTTATGGAAGGTTTTGGCTTTGGTACCCCAAGTAGATGTTAGTTTTTGGGCAAGATAACCTAAAAGTTTGGAATACTGCAACAATGATCTAAGGAGGACATTAGGAGATCCAAACTGGGATATCGAGGAACCAGGGAGGTTTCCTGAGTTGAGGTCTTAGCAGAAAAGACTAAGTTTGTCTGGGCAATAAAGGAACAATGAGAATGATCACTGCTCTGCATCTGAGGGCTTTCTGTACAATTTGGGGAATCAGGGAATGCTAGAACAGGAAGAGAGATACCCAGAAGGTCACTGATCGACTAGAGCATCTTGCAGGGATTGTCCCACTGGGGGGAACAGAACAAAGTGCGGCATTTGAAGTTGACCAAGGACAACAAAAATTTAGTGCTGGGTGCCCCAGTAGTTGAAAAAAGTCAGAGCCACTGATGGACTGAAAGACCACTCATGCAGCATATGAACTGTCAATGTTTGGCCTGTCCACTAGACAGCTAGACATTGTGGTAATACGCATTGTGACTGGAACGTGGAGCGAGTCCACTGACACACTTATTGCTTTCCAATACAGTAGATAAGACCTGATTACTCATGTGCCAAAAAAGAAGTTATGCACTAACCATAACATTCCATGTTTGTAGTCCATCTCGCCCTTCATTCTTAAATATTGGTTCAGAGCCGATCCTCGGCTCCAACTCTGCCTACTACAAAGCTCAAAGTCTCTTAGGTGGCTCATGGATAGGTAGGTATCCCATAGTGCACCAGTACAATCCCCAGGGCTTGTTTGCTGCTAAACTACAGAAAGACAGAACTAAGGCTATCCAGAAAGAATGATGAAAGGTCTCCACCCTATCAAGGTAATACTATCCTGTCTCCAGATCCTTCCAGGACGGGGGTAAGAAGGTGGGATCGTAAAAATGAAGGGCCAGATGGACTACAAACATGGAACATTATGGTGAGTACATAACTTCTTTATGTTCTGTAGTCCTATGTTGCCCTCAGTCTTACATATGGGACAGCATCCCTAGCACCATGCTCTACCCCCTAGAGGTCAGGTCCAATTGTAATGAGTAATAAAGGTATGAAGGGTAGCCCAGGTAGCTGCTGCACAAATACTGTCAATTGGGACTCTGGCTTGGAAGGCAGCAGATGTAGACTGGGATTATGTAGAATGAGTCTTAAACTTGAACGGTAGTGTCTTTCCATTAGAAGAATAAATGACGGAAATACAGCTCGAAATCCAGTTTTATAGGGTCACTTTAGAGTGTGGCAGACCTAGTGTAGAATCAGAGAATGATACGAACAATTGGTCTGATTTCCTAAGTTCTTTAGTCCTGTGAAGATAAAACCATAACTGCCTGTGTACATCCAAATGATGAAATTTGTATTCTGCTGGGTTGGAATGGTTAGGGAAAAACACAGTTAACTATAGGTTCATAGGTAGGTACCAGGGCTATTGGCCCTAGGGCCTATATAAGCCTAGCCAAACGGTACCCTGGCTTTTGACACCCAAGAAAATTATTTTCCTGTGCCCCTGTCAAGCAGAGCCACAGAAGTGATCCCCGAGGTGAATTTCCCTATCTCCCATCCAATCAAGATTTTTCTTGAAGAGTGCTAATGAGCAGCTTTGTTTGATATAGATAGCTAGTTTGTTCCAGAGTATGGGAAGTCACTGAGATAGGAATCTATCCCTCCAGCATGTTCTGTTTATTGTGGTGACAAGGTTTACGTCCCTAGAGCATGTAGCTCGGAGGGATTGGGATTTCTTTACATGGAGCATGTCCAACAGCTCTGGGTTTGACATACCTTTGTATGTTAGGCAGAGATCACCTCTGAGTAGGTGATATGCGTCTGAGTAAAGTTGGAGTATTTTTAGACCGTCTGCGCAGGGCATCTATCCTGTTATCCAATTATCTTCCTGCTGTAATCACTATTCTGCTATCCAATTATCTTCTTTCCTCCCAAAAACACCTATCTTCCTCTCATCCAATTAACATAATTATCAACCAAACACAATATGATACATACCATGCTCTCCTTTCTTATACGCCTCCTACTAATCCTCACAGCCCTAACCTACACAACATCCCTACACACGTACAGTTAATTACCCCAAACCACCTACCATACAACACAACCCTTCACACCAAAAAAAGGCCACAAAAGCTTCCCTATATCCCCCTCTCTACTTGAAAACAGCAAAATAATACTCGTACACAACAAGTACTGTTTAACATCTCTCACTAGAAAGATACCAAACAAGCTTTACATAGATATACTACAAGCAATCAGACGTCATATACTGATAAAGAAATACCTCCTTACCTCTGGTGACATTCACCCAAATCCAGGACCAAACAACATCATACCCCCAAACAAACACACAACAGACCTACTCATCATAAACCTGAACACTCGCAGTATATCTAATAAAATTACTCACGTACACGCATTCATAACCCACTACTCCCCCGATATACTAACCATAACAGAGACCTTGTTAAATCCCAGCACAAGGAATGAAGAAATTCTCCCTCCAGGATATATCATTAGACTAGATAGAATAGGAAAGAAGGGAGGGGGTGTTGCAACTGTCTATAAAAATACTCTTACTATACAACCCCTATCAACCCGTCCACCAAAATTCGACAATGCTGAAATCATAGGAATTATGCTACAACTAAACAATAAAAAGAGTATCAATATTCTCTGTGTATATATCCCTCCAGGCAATAACGCTATTAAAATTGAAGCAATTCTGCAATGGGCAAAAGACAACCTCCCACAAGAGACTATTCTGCTAGGAGACCT
The DNA here is from genome assembly GCF_019279795.1 of Protopterus annectens. Taxonomy (NCBI): domain Eukaryota; kingdom Metazoa; phylum Chordata; order Ceratodontiformes; family Protopteridae; genus Protopterus; species Protopterus annectens. The sequence goes on along the minus strand of NC_056726.1, from coordinate 767,484,124 downwards.
AAACACTGATTGGCTAACCTGCAACTCTAAAAACCCCACTAGCCACATCAACCTGTATGGATTCTCTCAATTTATTCTAGAACCTACTAGAGTAGATAAGAAGTCCCAAAAAATCCATATTAGATTGGACATTAGTGAACTACCCAGAACAAAACTATCATACAGGTTGTCTACCAGACAGCCTTAGTGACCATCTCCCGACATTCCACCTACGCAGACTTACTAACATACCCAAACCTACTGTCTTTAGACAAGTCAGAAATGATCGCAAGGTTAATCCCTCTAGATCTCAACACTGCATTAAAAACTGCAACTGGGAACCTCTACATACCCTGAACTTGGACCTAGCAGTGGACTATTTTAATAATACTTTCATTAAGGTCCTTGACCAACTAGCACCCATAAGAACTATTAGAGCTAAAGTCCACTCAGCTCCTTGGCTTACTAACCCCACTAGAGCCCTATTAAAATCTAGAGACAAGGCATGGAAAACTTGGAAGAAAGACAACACTAGTATTTCTAAACAAAACTATCAACACTTTAGAAACCAGGCTAAACAGCAAACTAAGCTTGATAAACAAAACTACTACCTAAATATCCAAAACAAATACTCCAACAGCCCACAAAAGTTCTGGCATGCAATTAACTGCCTACTAAAACCAGGAAAAAACACCACACCCTCTCCCACCTCAACCTCTACAAATACAACTACCGAAATAGCCTCAAAATTCAACCAACATTTTACCGAATCCATTAACTCACTATCCACTCAACTAGCCAAAAATAGCTACACACCCATGCCTACAGCGCCTAACAACTCTGCTCCTCTTACCTTCTCACCTATCCCAACCTCTACAATAAAGAAACATCTCTTAAAACTAAAACCCACTACCCACGCAGCGGATGGGCTACCAGCACATTTCCTAAAAATGGCAGCCAACTCCATAGCCTACCCAGTCTCAATCCTTATCAACCGCTCTATACAGGAGTCATATATCCCTCATCTGTGGAAAGTCTCCTATATCATTCCCCTTCATAAGGGAGGAACCTCCTACGATTTCTCAAACTACTGACCCATTGCTATTCTGTCACCTTTATCAAAGATACTAGAAAAATGCATACACTCTCAGGTCATGCACTTCCTAAACTTAAACAATCTCCTCTCACCCACACAACATGGCTTCCGCCCACACCACAGTACAACCACCGCCCTTCTCTCCTTCACAGACCTAGTTAACCAACATAGGAACAACAACAGATTTGTATCAGCCATATTCCTCGACCTCTCTAAAGCATTTGACATGGTCTCTCACTCCATACTAATAGATATCCTCACCTCCCTAGCCTTCACCCCAAACACTATTGCTTGGTTTAAAAATTACCTACCAGAATGACAACAAGCTGTCCAGTGGCAAGGAGCTTCATCACCTCTGCTCCCCAACCACCATTGGTGTACCCCAAGGCTCCATACTAGGACTTCTTCTCTTCTCGATTTTTACCAATAACCTACACACATGTACTCTGCATGCCTCACTAATCCAGTATGCAGATGATTCCACCCTTGTATGCTCAGCCCCATCCCTGACCTCCCTACAGCATGTCACCCAAGAGTCCTTTCACCTCAGTAGAAAGATGGATAACTAACATTCAACTTATCCTAAATCCTAACAAAACCAAACTACTACTTTTTACCCCAAACAAATCAAAAACAACTCCAGTCTCCTCCTCCATCTCCTCCGATAATGGTACTATCATCTCTCCCTCTCTCCACGCCAAGCTCCTTGGCATCAAAACAGACAACAACCTCCACTTTAACATCCATATCTCTCAAACTATAAATAAGGTGCACAAAAAATGGGTTCCTTATACAGGCAAAAGAACTTTCTAACTAATCAAGCTAAAGTCACCCTAGCTCAAACCCATCTCCTATCTACACTACTGTATGCAGCCCCAATTCTCACTTACATTAGGAAATCTGACCTAGACAAACTTGAGACTTGTTATAACAGAATTGCCAAGTTTGCCAAAAACTTCCCATTTAGAACCCATCACTGCAAACCTCTCAGACAACTTCAATGGCTCGAACTGCCACAGTTGCTACTATATCACCAACTTGTTATATCATACAACATCCTAAAACAACCTGACAAAATTCCTGCATCTACTGACCAGCCACACTCCAAATCGTCCACTCCGCTCAGCCAACAAATCACTCCTCACTATTACCTCAGCAAATACAGCCGGCAAATCTCTTTTCACACACTATAGCCAAAACTTGGAATAATCTCCCCCCATCTGTGACTTCTGCAGCTAACACCACTCTATTTAAAAACTCCCTTAAGGCCCATCTTACAAGTTCTTGGCTCTGTCCATGTATTACAAAGTCCACAATATGTTACCACTACAACCATCACCTATCTCTCTTTTCATGCCCCAATAAATATGTTTCCTCAAAATATTATCCATGGAAAACATGTACCTGTTAAAATCTGACTGTTGCTCTTTGCAAACTAAATGTACATACGTAAATATTTTAAATTGCAATTGTCTACTGTTTTAATTTCTTTTTTGACTTCTTTCTAGAAACTACTAGTTTAATAGATACTACTTCCTGCACATTGTATTATATGTTTATTTCTACAATGTGTTGTTCTAATGTAACTGGAGCTTTTCTCCCAGGGCCTCCGCTGTAAACGGACCTCGTCCAGTCGGACCATCCCGGTAAACAAAATTAAAATAAAATAAATAAAATAAAAATCTGTTTGAGGCTGGTAAACCTCTTTGTGAGGTATTTCTGTGGCCTATCCAGTTATTACAGATGTCTTGTGAGGTACATACCAAAAGGGGCACTGTACTCTATAATGGGTTTAATGGGTGATGAGGAGAGGGGAACAATAACCTCTTTTTTCTTGGATGAGAAACCTTTGGTGATGGTGTGCCATGTAGAAGGATTTCCTGACTACTGTGGCGACGGGATTATCCAAGGGGAGACTACTGTCCACCTGTGTCCCGAGGTCTCTTATCACACTTTCGGTGTTAAGTAGACTACCACCTATGTGGTAGTTCATGGGTGCAGAGTTTTTACCAAAAGGTATGACAATGCACTTTTTGGCATTGAGCTTGAGGCCATGGCTTTGACACCAGGCATCTGTCTCAGTGAGGCCCTTTTGTAGGATATCCACATAGTTAGACTTGATTATGGCTCCTAGTTTGCAGTCATTTGAGAACTTTGTTAGCCAAAGACCTTCTGTGTTCGGTATCTACATCTCTGAAGTACAGACTAACAGGAGAGGACCTAGGACTGAACCCTGTGGTACTCCACTTGTCACTGGTCTGAAGTTGGATTTAGAGTCTGCTACTTTCAAAGTGTGGGTTCGGTCAGTGAGCCAGTTGGCAACCCATCTTGTGACATAGGGATTTATACCTAGTTTAGTGAGTTTGTCTATAATTCCAGCGTGAGGGATGGTGTCGAAAGCATTGGCGTGATCTAGATAGGCTGTGTGTACCACCTTACCCTCATCTACAGCTTTGGTGACTGCTTCAAAGAAGTCTATCAGGTTTAGGAGACATGATCTGCCTTTTACAAACCCGAACTGGGTAGGATCCAGTGTTTGGAGATTACCAATATCATTGTTTATAAGTTCCATGAGGATATGCTCCATAGCCTTGCAGACCAGGCTTGTCAGGCTAATGGGGCAATAGTTCCTGGGGTCCGTGGTGGCTCAGCCTTTGTGGAGTGGCACAACTGTTGCTGTGCGCCATTCAGTGGGCACAAAGCCTGAGGTGAGGCTATGACTGAACAAGGTACTTAGGTGGGGTGCCAGTTCACTCTATAGTTAATGTAGAATGCAGCCTGGGATGTTGTCAGCTCCCATGGATGCTGTGTTCTTGGCTTTGGAAAGTATGTTTTTTTACCTGTGCAGCCGTGATTACAGGTACTTTGCATTCTTCCGGTATAGAGATGGGCCCTTTAGGGGATGAGAGAAGGGTAAAGTTAACACTGAACTTATCTGCCAGGATGTTGGTAATATCAGTTGGTTCTGTAAGATCTGAGTGTTGCCACTGAGATTCTTGACATAGCTATAGAATGCTTTGTGGTTGTCTTTTGAATCACTGTCGATTTTGTTTTCGTAACTAGCTCTAATTTTCATTTAGTTCAAGTTATTGTGAGAGCAAACTTTAGGGATAAAAGAAGGATTTGTACGAAAATAAACTCTGTCTTTGTGGAAAATCAAATAAGGGGACTTGATAGACAGTGCTTGTAACTCTGATACTCATCTAGCTGATGTGATGGCTACTAGAAACAAAGCCTAAGATGGAAATTTCAGTGGACACGAATGAGCAGGTTCAAAGGGCGGAGAAGCTAGCTTGGACAAGACAAAGTTCAGATCCTAGGAAACTGCAGGTTCCTGAAAAGGGGGTCTCAGCAAAGTAGCACCTTTAAGGAAGGTTTTACATAATCTGTGTAACATCAGGTTAGACTCATGTTGACCCAAATTAAAATTAGGTATCTCAGCCAACTGAACCCTAATTGTAGCAGCAGTAGATCCCTGATGGAAAAGGTCCGACAAAAATTCTAAAACCACTGGGATGGATGCAGTGTAAGGGTCTACATTCCTTTCTTCAGCCCAAATAGAAAAGCTTCTCCATTTGCTAGTGTATAACTTCCTAGTGGAAGGTTTATGTGAAAATGTGAGGATGTGGGTCACAGCAGGTGAAAAATCATGAAGCCTGACTAGAGATGGAATTGGAGCAGCCACGCTGTCAAGTTGAGGGTGTGGAGGCTAGGGTGAAAGGAGCCTGACATGTGTGTCAAGAGGTCTGGCACTGGGCCTAGAGTCCATGGATCGTAAAGTAGATTAGGCCTGAGAAAGGGGAACCAAATATGGCGAGGCCAGTAAGGAGTGATAAGAATCATTTGGCTTCCCAACAGCTTCGCTTTCTGAATCACCTCTATGTGAGGAAAAGGAGGGAAAACAAAGGAGTCCCAGGGGCCAATCGTGAAAAAGTGCTTCTCTCGGTGACTCCCCCAGAGGGGGGATAAGGAAAAAGTAGCTGCTGCATTTGGAGTTGATCGGACTGGCAAAAAGATCACAGCAAGGCTGTCCCCATTTGCAGAAAATCTGTTTGTCATTTCCTGATTCAGAGACCACTTGTGAGACATCAAGATTGCCCGGCTGACTGTCGGCTATCACATTGGTTGTCCCTGGGATGTGCATTGCCACTAGAAAGTGCTGGGAAGATATTGCCCACTTCCAAACACGAATCGCCTCCTGACAAAGGGGGTAAAGATTTGGTTCCACCTTGTTTGCTGAGATATCATACCACTGACATGTCTGACTGGATTGCTATCGTCCCAAGAGGAAGACAGTTGTGAAGTGTTTGCAATGCTAGAAGCACCGTCCTCATTTCTAGGACATTAGATACACAGGTGAGCCTCGTGATCTTGCCATGTGCCTTGGACAGTCCTACCTAGAATATGCCCCCCACCCACCCTATCTGTGACGCATCCGTGGTCACAGTAGCAACGGGTTGGCAAGGGAGGAATGGAGTGCCTGTTGTTACTTGGTCGGGTTGGATCCAACAACGGAGATCCTTTTTGCAAGACTCTGCTATGATGATGTGGTGAGATAGATGCAGTTGTTGAAAAGACCACTGGGACGACAGAAGCCACTGAAGAATTTGCATATGTAATCTGGCGAGAGGGACTAACATTATGGTGGAGGCTATGGTCCCTAAGCGTTTCAGCACTGTCTTTGCCTTGATTTCTTGCAGAGGAAGTAGACGGAGAACTTGTGTGAGGTTCTGTGCTCTGTCTGCAGGTAGATGAGTTAACATGTTGAGTGCGTCTAGTTCTGCACCTACAAAAATCACAAACTGAAAGGGCGATGAGACAGACTTTTCCCAATTTGTTGTAATCCCCAACTGGGAACAAAGCTGGATAGTGGAATCGCTGGTTTGAAGGAGTAGATGCCTGGTGGAGGTGGTAAGGAGCCATTTGTCCAGGTACGGAAACGCTTGAAATCCTAGATGTCTCAGGTAAGCTGTCACTACTGCCATACATTTGAACATCCGAGGGGTTGTGGTGAGACCAAAGGGCAGAGCACGACATTGGTAGTGACTGGCTCCCAGACGGAAGTGTAGGTGGCTCCTCGATGCGCTGTCCATTTTTATATGATAGTAAACATCTTGCAGGTCTATTGAGCACATCCAACTGTCTTTCCCTAACAGAGGGAGTATAGACTGCAGTGTCACCATCCGGAACTTGTCCTTCTTTACGGATTTGTTTAGTTTGCTGAGGTCCAAAATGGGCCTCCAGTCCCCTGTACATTTTGGCACTAAAAAGAATCTGGAGTAAGTTCCGAATCCTACCTGGTCTGTGGGGATGGTTTGGATAACTCTGAGCAACTTTTTCACTTCTACAGTTGCTTGATCCCTGTGATTGGGTGGAACATCCGGGATCTTCTTGGGAGGGTGAGGTGGAAATGAAAAGGGTATGGAGTAACCTCTGGTGATAATTTTTTTGCAACCATTTGTCTTGGGTGTTTAGCCAGGTATACAGACGAAGAGGCTGGCGAAGAAGTGGGATTGTCAAAGAGATGAAGAAAGTAGACATGAGTATAAGGAGATGAGGCGCATGGCAAAGAGAGAGGTGGCTAAGGATAAGGCATATAGAGAGTTGTATGAGAGATTGGACACTAAAGAGGGAGAAAAGGACCTGTACCGGTTGGCGGGACAGAGCTGGGAAAGATGTGCAGCAGGTAAGAGTGATAAAGGACAGTGAGGGAAACGCACTCACAAGTGAGGAGAGTGTGCTGAGTAGATGGAAAGACTACTTTGAAGGGCTGATGAATGAAGAGAATGAAAGACAGAGAGAGAAGGTTGGATGATGTGGGGATAGTGAATCAGGAAGTGAAGCAGATTAGCAAGGAGGAAGTAAGGACAGCTATGAAGAGGATGAAGAATGGAAAGGCTGTTGGCCCAGATGACATACCAGTGGAAGCATGGAGGTGCTTAGGAGAAATGGCAGTGGAATTTTTAACCAGATTGTTTAATGAAATTTTGGAAAGTCAGAGGATGCCTGAGAAGTGTAGAAAAAGTGTTTTGGTACCTATCTTTAAGAATAAGGGTGATGTGCAGAGCTGCAGTAACTACAGAGGGATAAAATTGATTAGTCACAGCTTGAATTTATGGGAAAGAGTAGTGGAAACGAGGTTAAGAAGGGAGGTGATGATTAGTGATCAGTATGGTTTCATGCCAGGAAAGAGCACTACAGATGCAATATTTGCTCTGAGTGTTGTTGGAGAAATACAGAGAAGGTCAGAAGGAGTTGCATTGTGTCTTTGTGGACTTAGAGAAAGCATATGACAGGGTGCCTAGAGAGGAGTTGTGGTATTGTGTGAGGAAGTCGGGAGTGGCAGAGAAGTATGTAAGAGTGGTACAGGATATGTACAAGGGTAGTGTGACATTGGTGAGGACTGCGGTGGGAGTGACTGATACGTTTAAGGTGGAGGTGGGATTACATCAAGGATCAGTTCTGAGCCCTTTCTTACTTGCAGTGGTGATGGACAGGCTGACATATGAGATTAGACAGGAGGCCCCGTGGACTATGATGTTTGCAGATGACATTGTGATATGGAGTGAGTGTAGGGACCAAGTTGAGGAGACCCTGGAGAGGTGGAGATATGCTTTAGAGAGGAGAGGAATGAAGGTCAGCAGGGCTAAAACAGAATATATGTGTGTAAATGAGAGGGAGGGTAGAGGAATGGTGAGGATGCAGGGAGTACAGTTGGTAAAGGTGGATGAGTTTAAGTACTTGGGATCAACAGTTCAGAGTAATGATGAGTGTGGAAGAGAGGTGAAGAAGATAGTACAGGCAGGGTGGAATGGGTGGAGAAGAGTGTCAGGAGTGACTTGTGACAGACGGGTACCAATAAGAGTGAAAGGGAAGGTCTACAAGAGGGTAGTGAGACCAGCTATGTTATATGGGTTGGAGATGGTAGCACTGACGAAAAGGCAGGAGTCAGAGCTGGATGTGGCAAAGTTAAAGATGTTACGATTTGCAATGGGTGTGACTAGGATGGACAGGATTAGGAATCAGTATATTAGAGGGTCAAGCTCAGGTTGGACAGTTTGGAGACAAAGCAAGATAGGCAAGATTGAGTTAGTTTGGACATGTGCTGAGGAGGGTTGCTGGGTATATTGGTAAAAGGATGCTAAGGAAGGAGCTGCCAGGTAAGAGGAAAAGAGGAAGGCCTAAGATAAGGTTTATGGATGTGGTGAGAGAGGACATGCAGGCGGCTGGTGTGAGAGCGTGATGCAGAGGACAAGATGAAATGGAAACAGATGATCCGCTGTGGCGACGCCTAACGGGAACAGCTGAAAGAAGATGATGTTTAGCCAGGCTTCTGGATAAAAAAATGCAACCTCCGACTGGCACCAGAGAAGCACAGCCAGGCCCCACATCAGGAGCATTGATAGGGACGGCCTCGAAACGAATCACGTCCTCCCTGGTTTTGCGGACCACCCCTGCCTCTAGGGCAACATCTACCATTTGCTCCTCCTCCTCTGCCTCTGAAGGAGTCACCCTGTGCATCCGGGAAAAATCTCTGGGACTTCTTGAACCACATCTTACCACCTCTCTGACCCTTAGGATATGGTCTAGAGGGGACGGTAAAACGTACTCCCACGGCAGAGAGCGCTTCCCCTTCTTGCTTGCAGCTGGTGAGTGTATTTTTTACCTTAGGTCCAAACAACGAAGATCCGTTAAAGGGTGGAGTTGGTAAAGGTAGACTAACAGCTCCACAAAATTACACAAGCGTATCCAGGAGTGTCTCCTAAGGGAAAACTCGTGAACTCGCTGCCCTGGTCACTCAGTCGGCTGCATAAGAAAACAGCCTCATGGAGGATTTAACGATGGAATTTAAGGTTGACAACTGAGCAGACACCTTCTCAGGGACTACTTCAGTAGATGTACCTTGTAGAGCATTTCCCAACTCCTTAAGATCTCTTTGAAGCTTTGTAAAATGTGTCAGATAGCTCAGCTGAGTGTAAATGCCGCTGAAGAAGAGATACGCCTTCCCATATCTGTCCATCGTTTGAGATTCCTTATTCGGCAGATGGACAGATGAAGTCTCCGCTAGCTCCTTCTTAGTGGCCGCCGGCACCACCATGGCATCTACAGGCACACCCTTGGACAAAAATGCTCTCTCTTTGGGGGCAGACAGAAATTTATTGGGTCTCCTGGGAACTGGCTCCACAGCATCAGGAGTCTCCCACACCTTACGACTAACAAGGTCGGAAAGTTAATCAAAAGGTGGAGACACCCAACAGGCTGAAGGTTGAGACCTAAAAGCCTCCAGGTACACAGACACCTTATCAGAAGGGGTAAAAGTGGACCAGCCACCCCTCTACTTAAGAAACTCTAAGATATCTTCAAAGGAGACAGAGGATGACTTGGGGGACCCTTCTGACTCCTCGAGGTCAGTGTCGGAGGTAATGGACTCATCCTGGCAGTCTACATGCTTCCTCTTGCATGTCCTCTTCTGAGGGGATTCTCAGAAGGATAGTCTGCAGAGGTCTCAGAGAACTGGGGGCCACCAAAAGGGAGCTCCTGAGGCTGCAGGTCTCTGCTGTCGAGAGATACAGTAGTTGCTGACAGAGGTCGGTGCCAGAGGGGGAAGAGTGCCGGTACCCTTGTGTGGAGCTGATGAGCGAGACAGCACACTCCTCATCATCTCGAAAGCAAATCTCTCCGGCTACAAAGACCTCCTCTGCTCTAAGGAGACTGAGGAAGTCATTGGCTACAGAGCCACCGGCTCTGAGATGGATGTAGGGTCAAAGCTCACCCTAGCCGACGCACCAAGAGGGAGACTCGGAACAGATGAGGTTCAAGTCCAAGTGTCCCTGTCAGGGCAGACTGGTCAGCTATGGCTCCTAGACGGCACCGAAGGTTTCGGAGCAGAACTCTGCTCAGAGACCGCCTCGAGGGGAGCTGGAACCGGGGGATCCACAAGTGGTACCTAACACTCTGACTCCGAAAGCCCGGTACAGCTCGGAGGAACCACAACAGGGGGGGTGGACTTAGGTGTCTGCGGAACAGACTGGGTCGGAGTCAACAACATTTTTGACAAGGCAGATGACTTCAGGAGTCTAAGCACTACTCTCTTCACATCTTCCTCCGACAGGCTCCTGGAGGATCTGGATGACAGTGTGGGCAATCTGGACCTCTGCAGAATTAGAGATCTTAAGGTTGGGGAGACCAGCAAGGGATCTCTGGACCGGCTCCGATGTCTCTCAGTAGTCGGCTCTGAGATACTTGGGGCCGAAACTGAAGTGCCAATATCAACAACCTCGATCAGCTCTGAGGTCAGTGGAGCCGAGGAGGTAGAAGTCTTATCCGGTTTAGTTGGTTTTTGAGGAGGTTCCAATACAATGGGTAGCACCAGAGAACGCCTCTTGGCCACCTTAACCTTCTCATTTTTAGAAAAATGTGATTTTGAGTAGGAAAAACTGGCCAAGTCTTCCCCGAAGGAAAGCTTGAGAAAACCTTTCAAAATTAAGTTGTTCTTCTTCTCCTGTAGAACTCTGGAGCTGAAGGAATGGCAGAATAAACAAGTTTCCTGAAAATGAATGGCTCTGAGACAAACACAATTACTATGGCCATCCGTAATTGACATAATCTGGGAGAACTTGCACATTTTTTGAAACCCGAAGGTTTGTGGTCTTTAGACATAACAATTAGCTAAACAGGAACACACAAGCAAAATGAGGACTAGGTCCTCTAGTTTAAAAGGGCCCAGCCCTTACCACACTCGCATATACAAGGGAGAGAGAGGGAGGACTAGGTCCTCTAACTTAAATGGGCCTAGCCCTAGGAAAGAGAAAAAAAAAAACAGAGAACTAGGTCCTCTAACTTAAATGGATCTAGGTAGAAAGGCTAAGTCCTAGGAGGAGGTCAGAAACTATCAAACGACACTGCACAACAAGCTAAATTTTGAAACATGTAAACGTCTAAACTTCTAAATTAGAAATTTACGGCTCAGAACGCTAAGTCGTAAAAAAAAGGTCAAAAACCATCAAACGACACAGCTAAATCTCTAAATATCTAAATTTTGAGCTCTCTAACAAACAAGAAAACACTGCACAAAATATAATAGCAAATATAAGCGAAAACAAGCAACGTCAATTAGAAAACTAGCACACAGGATACCAAACCAGAGAACAAGGGCCAACTACCAACCAGTTCTCAACAACTAACTAATTTAAAGTTAAAAAAACACTCCAACAGGTTTGAAAACTACTTCCAACACTATTAAACTCTACCTGGAACAAGACAAATTGCTATAAACAGTAATGTAATAATAACAGAAACAGTTTTAAACTTAGCCAAGGCCAAGCAAGAAGCGCATCTGAACTCGTAGACGTGGCAAACGAGATCTGGGGATTGTACTGGTGCACTGAGATACCTACCTAGCCACGAGCCATCTAAGAGATTTTGAGCTTTGAAATAGTACGAGTCAGAGCAGAGGATCGGCTCCGAACCTATATGCAAGAATGAAGGCGAGATAGGGCTACAGAACATCTACTGTTATGTTGTTGGATCACACCGTCAGGGAGAAAGTCTTGAAGCTCTTGCAACGCTTGCAGACTGCACTCATCTCCTATATACTGATGTGAAGATTGGCCTTAGAATTCCAAACACCCTGGACCAACCTCTCAACAATGACCCCAACACCAAGGAAGCAGCATCCATGGTGACTACCACTGCAGAAGAGTAAATGAACTGCCCACCAAGACAAGTGGAGGGTTAATACACCGACACAGATGATTTCTGCAAGTACTGGTCAGAGTAACGAGATATTTGAGATCAAATGGTACTAGTGATTGCACAGCAACCACTGCAAAACCCTCATATGTAAAACAAGCAACTCTGACCATAAGATATTAGGCCTAAAACTTTCAGAACCAAGAAGGCTGGCAGTTTGTGATATCACAGTAGTTTACTGCTTGGAAAAGTGACCGTCATATCCTGGGGCAAAGATACTATCTGTCAGACCATATCCTGATGGCAGCCAATTAACTGCAAGGGTTGAGCTGGCCTCAGCTGGGCTAGTCGAAACTGCTGGTGGAGAAGGTTATCCTGTGCTTTTTATAAGGACTCTTTTGTTGGAGCTATCAGATGCCAACTGTCTAAATATGGAAACACACTGGTCCCATGAAGTCAAAGACGGGCAATGACTACAGCCATGCACGAACACCCAGGGGATGTGGTGGGACCAAACAGCAGGGCCCTGAACTGATAGTGATTGGCTACTACACGGAACTAAAGGAACTTTCTGGATACTGAAGTGATTTGGATATGCAATTAAGAACCCTGAAGGTCTAAATGAGCACATTTAGTCATTCCCCCTTAGACATGGAAGGGATTTGCCCAGGGACCCTTCTGAGCTGGGTCTTTTTCACAAATGTGTTCAGGTGGCCGAGGTCTTTGCTCTATAAAAGCAAAAAGAATCTTCAGTAGTGACCTGAATCTATCAGGTCTGGTGGGACTTCCTGGATGGCTAGTGTTCTAAGTAAGGAGATTACCTCTTATTTGGCCACTTTTAGCTGAAGTGGGAACATCTGGGAGTCGACCTTAAAGTGGGGGATGAAAGATGGTATGGGATATTATCTAGAAAAAATCCCTCTTACCAAATAGTCACACATGATAGTCAGCTACACTTGGGGTTAGAGGAATACGCTAATACCATTCTGACTCCAGAGGGGAACTGTTGGATACCCTTTTACGGAACAAGGCTGCTGGCAGTCCAAACATCCAAGAAATTACAGATTCTGCTGACCTCCACAACGCCTGGCTCTGTGTCCACTGAAGGGGTCACCTCTGCCTTGACCTCCCCTGGCAGTCATAGTCAAAGGGAGGACACTTGGACGTCAATAAGTAAAGAGATTTAGCATCTTTCTGGATCCAACTGTATGGTCTTTGCAGATTTCTAAACCTCATTCCCACAGCAGACAAGGTCTTCTCATCTTGCTAACACCTCTGTATGTACTCTGACTGCAGGGCCAAACAATGAAGACCCACCATATGCTGCACTGGTGAATGACACTTTGAAGAGGTCCGCCACTCCATCAGCTACACTGTGCATGAGCAACATGAACAGGCTGGTTACATTAATCATCAGATTCAAGGTCATCTACAAGTGCTTCCTGGAATCTGGTATTAGGGATTCCTCAGAGTTGCTAGTCCTTGCTTGGCCAGGTCTTTCCGAAACCTGTTTGTGTGTGTAGAGTAGTTCAAAGCTCTGATCGCAAGTGCGGCAAAAGGGTATGCCTGCCTCCCTAATTTGTCTGTTGCCAGTGACTCTGTTGGACAAATGAACACTGGCCATGTCTTTGGTCAATTCTCTCTCTATGGCAGCAAAACCAAAGCTAGAATTCCAAAGTACCCTTTGCATAATATGTTCCTTGCCCTTGGATTTCCTCACAGCCAGATTAGTCAAACAGTTATCTGGAAGAGATATTTAGGATTAAGAAAAGGTCAAGCTGCAAGCCTCATGTAAGACCTCACCAAAAGAGAGAGGGGTCTGTCTGCCAGTTATTTTTTGGCTTAGACTCCAAAAATTTGCCAAATGTAACATCAAGAGTACTCTGACAGGAGCCCTCTATGTCAGTCACAATCCGTGGTGACTGCTCAGTGGCACCCAGATGACTTTTCTTGCAAATCTTCTTTCATACATTAGATTGGAGTTATCAGATTCTGTAGAGGAATAAGACAGAACCTGTGTCATCCATTTGAGGGTCAAGGCTCAACTCTAGACTGCAAGAAACGGCATGAGAACAGCAGACTGGATGTCAAAGGGTGAAACAATGGGTCAAGGAGCCTGCAGAACACCCCCCCAAAAGGGATGAAATCCTTCCATGATCTCGGAAGCAGATCTAATATCTGCTGAAGAGCTGTCCCTGTCCAGCCTGGAAACCACTCCCCCAAAGGAACAAAACTCCAGCAGAGGACAGCTTTAAGAAGGAAAGTGGCCTCAAGCCATCTAAGTCCAAGGATCCCAAACCAGAGAGCAGGAAGTCCCAAACAATGTGCAGGAAACCTCGGTATTGGGGAAAAGTCATACAAGGCTCCAGTTCCAGGACTACTAGAGTTGAAGAAGTCAGAGAAAAGTCCTGCCCCACCCACCCTCGGAGCCAAGGGAGGGTGGCAACAATATCTCTGTGTCCCCTCAGGAAGGCCCTCAACATACAGTCAAGCTTTAAGTACGATGCACTCCTAAAAGATCTTAACGGCCTAATGGGGGACACTAAAGGAAGACGGGAAGGAATCCGAGATAGCCCCTGCTCTGAAGATGACATAGCTGGCCAATCCAGGAGAGATTCATCAGAAACTAGAATCAGCTCAAAGATTTGGAGCCAAGAATGGAGGCGGCTCTGGATCCAATCTAGAGGGCAAAATAACTTTTATGTCTCTGGCACCAAAAAAGGGACCTAGTATCTGGGCTTTCCACTTTCTTAAGTATTCCTTTCCATTAATGTTTTCTTTTCTCTCAGGGATGGACTCTCTTCACTTTCACCTTGGCTTGTCCCTTTCCCCTTGGTCTCTTCTCCCTCAGGATCAGGAAAAACAAAGTTTATTGCATCTATCTGACAAAACCCTTTAAATCTGAAATCAACAGATAAATGATCCACCCCCAGACAGTTGATGCACCACTCATGCACATTTTGTAGGAGGGATGATGTGCTCAGATTTGGTGCACTTTTTAAAACTTTTTCCCTTTGTCATCCATGGTAGAAGAGAAAACCTGGCACACACAAGCACATTTCTGTACACTTACGATAAATGTAGATATTACAGTGTATTCACTGTTGCAGTCATCACATTTGGGTTATCCTGCCAGGGGTAGCCCTCAGTCAGCCCGAATATCAGGGGCTTAGTATTTCTGCGTCGGTTGCTGTCACTACAGGACTGACGTCAGGTCGTCAGTGGTATAAAATCAGGCAGTCAACGCCATTACATCATTTTTTCTTTCCATGTCAGGAGCCCTCCCAAATAGGAAGCTAGGTTATGGTGGAAGAACACCACCAGTAGAAAGGATATACCAAACAATCCCTGTAAAAAGAGAGAGAGAGAGAGAGAGACATACCAGGGGGATGGAGGGAGGGAAACCAGGACTGCAACAGTGAATACACACCAACATCTAGATTTATGGTAAGTGTACACAACTATGCTAGGTGCTTCGTGTTTCACTTTTGCAGTCATCACACATGGGTTGATTCCCAAAGCTGAAGGAAAGGGTGGAGGCAGTCAAGACAACTGTGGGCTGGCCAAGATGCCCTGCAAGACTGCAGAGGCAAAGTCTGCCCTGGATTTGGAGAAGATAGGCAGGTGGTAATGCTTGAAGGTATGAGCAGATGTCCATGTTGTAGCCTCCAGGATGTTCCTAGTGGGGACCCCTCTAAGAAAGGCTGTAGAGGACGAGGTTGCGCTGGTGGAATGTGTCGTATCCCCCTTTGGGGGTGGTTTCCCGTGCTGTCTGAAGCAGAAATGGATGCAGTGTGCTATCCATCAGGAGATTGATTGGATATGGCCTTGCACTATCCTCCTGCTGTGAAGCTAATTAGCAATTGATCAGCTTTTCTGAAAGATTTAGTCCTGTCCAGATAGACAGCTGTCTGTGCATATATAGAAAGTGCAGAATCCTCTCCCCCTTGTTTTGAGAGTTAGCCCAGAAAAATCCCTATATTCTTCCCTTATAAAGCCGATTATTGAATACAATGCCCCTTCCAGCATGTACCTCACAAAGCACATGCAGCAGCTGGAGAGACCACAGAGATTCCTCATCCAGAGGATCCAGGGCATCAAACTTCTACCCTACACAGGCTAAAAGCCCTGTTCCTCTACTCCGGTCTCTTGCAGACTCCTCAGAGATGACCTCTGTCTGGCATACAAAGCAATCTCAGACCCCTCTCTGATGGGACTTGCTGCATATCCGCAAGTCAAGCTCTACTCGAGCAACCCGCACGCGAGACCTCAACCTCGTCTGTAACATCAACAGGACTTGCTGGCAGGCCAGATTTGTGTCCCAGAAAGTCCCCCTTTTGTGGAACAGACTCCATCTCCACGTAAAGTACAGTACCTCATTAAACCTTTTAAAGTGCAACCTGGATAACTGGATGGGGAACAGAAAATACACCCCTGGGATTCCACCTATGTCCCTGCTGGACAGTGGCATAAGGGTCCTCACTTGTTGGAATATAGGCTAAATTCTTGGCTAGGCTTGTAAGGACCCTAGGGCCAACAGAGGTTTCCTATGATCCTACAAAGCAGAGATAATGCAGACAAAACTGAAGCTCAAACAAGGAACAATACTTCCCAAAGTAGTATCCTTTTGGTCTCTCCAGGAGTAAAGGAAAGGGATTAGGAGGGTGGCACATTGAGGAAGAATGACAATAGACAACACAGATGCAATGCTATAGTGAGTACATAACTTCTGTATTTTATGTCATTTTCATTCATTCCTCAGCTGATGGGACATAATTACCAGCTAGAGGAACCTTGTGTGGTCCCAATGGAAGGATATTTTGGAGAACTGCGGAGCCAAAGGCAACTCTGTTTCTAGAAACAGAATCCAACTTGTAATCAGCAATAAAGGTATGAGCACTGGGCCAAGTGGTAGCAGCACAAATGTTACCTTACTGATGCTCTTGACCAAAAGGCTGAAGCGGCCATAGACCTAGCAGAATGTGTTCTAGGGTGTTTAGACAAAGACAAACCTGTTTGGTTATAGACAAAGGATATTCAACCAGTTAATCTGGCAAAGGTCAGTTTAGAAACTGCCATGCCCAATCTGTTTGATGAAAAGAATACAAAAGTACAGTTTTGTACCTACCATAAATGTAGATGTCCGAACAGGATAGCATCTGCAGTCATAACAAATGGGTTGTCCTGTCGTCAGGCAGCCCTTCGGTCGGCCGGATTCCAAAGTCTGGGTCCGGCTTCGGCTGATGTCGCACTTCACCCGACGTCATCTCTGCTGGTCTTCGGGTATAAAGGCATCAGCCGACGCCATTTTCCTCAGTGTTTCTTGCCCCAGATGCCAGTTGCCCACTTGGAAAGCTAAATTTTGGATAAATGCCAGTGTTTCCAAAATAGTAGAAGGCAAACACAAAAAATAAGCATGTATGTACATATATACACAAACAAATACACCATAAGAGACCCCCCCCCCAGCTAGCTATTAGGAGGGTAAATACCCTAGGAGTACCACAGAGGGGAAGGAGGGTGGGTAATCCTGACTGCAGATGCTATCCTGTTCGGACATCTACATTTATGGTAGGTACAAAACTGTACTATGTCCTTCAAGGATGCATCTGCAGTCATAACAAATGGGTAGAATACCATAGCCAAACTAGGGGAGGAGGAAGAAGAATTATGGTGTAGTTAGGATCCCTTGCAATACAGCAGTGGCAAACCCTGCTCGGGATCTAGAGTATAGAGGTAAATTATAATGCTTGGCAAATGTATGCACGGAGGTCCAAGTAGCCACCTCAATAATGTCCTTGGTTGCCACTCCTCGTAAGAAAGCTGTGGTAGTGGCTGTAGCCCTTGTAGATTGAGGTCTTATGTTCTGTGGAATTGGTTTTCCATGGTAGGAGTAACAGAATCTTATGCAATTTCCTATCCATTTGGAGATTGTCTGTTTGGAAATTGCTTTTCCTTCCCTTCCTGTTGCATAGGCTACTAAAAGCTGGTCAGTTTTTCTGTTACCTTTGGTTCTGTCCAGGTAGTAGCGTAACTGTCTATGTACATCCAAGGTATGCAGCAGTCTTTCCCCCCTGTTCTGTGGATTGGGAAAGAAGGTAGGTAGGTGGATTGTCTGGTTTAAAGACACTCTGGATACCACCTTAGGCATAAATGTAGGATTAGTTCTCATGGACACTCTATCTTGATGGAAGATTAGGAAGGGTTGTACTGCCATTAAGGCCTGTAGTTCCGAAACCCTCCTTGCTGAAGTAATTGCCAGTAGGAAAGCAGTTTTCCATGATAGGTGTTGAAGATCTGCTGTTGCTGCTGGTTCAAATGGAGGGAGTGTCAATTTTTCTAGCACAAAGTTCAAGTCCCATGCTGGTAATGGTGGATTCCTAGGAGGTTTTACATTCTTGATCCCTCTGAGGAACTGCCTGAGAAGAGGATGCGAAAAGACAGGTGGATCGAAGCTGTATTCTGCTGAAACAGCTGATGCATGTATCTTGATGGAGGAACAGGACAGGCCTGTATGTAGAAGCTCTGTCAAGTACTCCAGGATGTTAGCAATATCTATGTTCGACACATCTTTTCCTCTTTCAGTACTCCAAATGACAAACCTTTTCCATTTTCCTGCATAGTTCCTTCTTGTTGAAGGTCTCCGGGCTTCAAGGATAATGTCTTTAACCCTTTGGGATAAGTCTGGGTTAGTTGCTGTTATGTGATGTTCCAGGCAGTCAGTTGCAAGGTTTTTAGGTTTGGGTGCATGATGTTGTAGTTGTTCTGAGTTAACATCAAAAGAATCAGGGTATTGACCACATTCTCCCTGAGACATGCTCCTCAGCAATGGATACCAGTGTTGTCTTGGCCAATTCGAGCTATCAGAATTATCCTTGGACGTTCCTCTTTGATTTTCAGTAGTACCTTGTGCATCAAAGGAAGAGGTGGAAATGCATATGCTGTCAGGCCTTTCCAACTGAAGGATAGAGAGTCCACCTTCCATGCAAGTGGGTGGTATGTCCTTGTGCAGAATTTTTGAGCTGGTGATTGAGTGGGGATGCGAAAAGGTCTATTTGTGGCATTCCCCATTTCTTTGTGATGGTCTTGAAGATGTCCGGGTGTAGCATCCATTCGTGAGCATCCGAGGTGGTTCTGCTTAACATGTCTGCTAGGGTGTTTTCTTTTCCTGGCACAAATATTGCCTGTAACTGGATGTTGTAGCTCAGAGCCATATTCCAAAGGTCCAGAGTCATCCTGAATAGGGGGTATGAATGAGTGCCTCCCTGTTTGTTGATGTACCACATGACTGTGGTGTTGTCTGTCCTTATCATTAAATGGCCTTCTTTGAGGAATGGTCTGAATTTCTGGATTGCTAGTTTTACTGCCAGCATTTCTTTTTGGTTTATGTGCAGGTGCAGCTGGTCTGGAGTCCACAATCCTTGTATGCATTTGTCCAACATGTGCGCCCCCCAGCCTAGGTCTGAGGCGTCCGTTGTGATGGTTTGGCTTGCTTGAAAGTTGTGGAAGGGCAAGCCTGGGTTTGACTGGCATGCTTGAGCCCACCATAGGAACTCTTGTTTCAGGCATGGGATTAGTGGAATTTCTTTAGGTACCACTGTAGCTTTCTCATATGCAGTCTGGCATGGGGGACCAGGATTATGCATGATGCCATGAAGCCCAAGGCCTGCAGTACTTTTCTTGCTGTTAGTTTGTTCTGTTTTGTTAATGCCAAGAAGTAAAGAGGGAGTTGTTCTTGTTTTTCTGCAGTTAGGAATGCCATTTGTTTTACTGTGTCCAATTCCGCACCCAAGAATGTTCTTGTCTGGGATGGTATCAGTCTTGACTTTTTTAAATTGACTGTGTATCCCAGGGCTTGTAGTAAGCAAATGACTCTTTGTAAATCTGTTGTCAGCTTGCTTTTGTTGTCCGCTTGTAACAGGCAGTCGTCCAGGTATGGATAAATTTGGATTCCCTGTAGCCTGCAATGAGCGATTACTGATGCCAGGCATTTTGTGAATACTCTGGGTGCAGTAGATAAGCCAAAGGGCAATGCTGAGAATTGATAATGCTCTGATCCTGCAAGAAATCTGAGGTACCTTCTGCAATTTGGTCGTATGGGGACGTGCAGGTATGCCTCCTTGAGATCTAGAGTTACCAGCCAACACTCCTTGCCCAGCATGGGAAGAAGTTGCTGTAGGGTCAGCATTTTGAATTTTGGGACAATGATGTATGTGTTTAAGACGGACAGGTCGAGAATAGGTCTCCAACTTTTCTCTTTTCTTGGTACTAGGAAGAGTCTGGAGTAGAATCCTTTGCCCTGTTCTGTTATTGGTACTCTTTCCACAGCTCTCATCTTTGTTAATTGAGCTATCTGCTTTAGAGCTTCTGTTTTTTGATTTGGAGGTAGGTTTGGCATTCCTCTTTTTACTGGTAAGGTGTGGAAGTGGAACCTGTAGCCTTGGTCTATGGTTTGCAAAATCCACTTGTCTTTTGTGATATAGTGCCAATTTTTCGAAAATAAGGTTAACTTTCCGCCTAAAGGTGCTGCTATTTGCTCCCTGGTAGGCGGTGTCAGAGCCAAGTCACTGAGATTGTCCTGTTGCAGTGGCAGTGGTTGTGTCTGTGCCTCGCTGGTTATTGCCTTGCCACTGGCGTCCTCTGTAGGCACCTCCTCTGGACTGATTTCTGCCTGTAGAGCGTCTATTCCTGCCTCTTTGAGATTTTGAGGAGTCTGGAAAGGACCAATTTTTGGCAGGCCAGTTCCTGCTAAACCTTGGGGGCTGAACCTGTAAGAAATCCTTAACTGTTTGTACAGATTTTGCCTTCTCTTCCATTTTCTTCATTACTTGCTGAGCAGGGGTACCAAATAGACTGGCCTTATCCATAGGAGCATCTAACAGCTTTGCTTTAACATGATCCGGCAAGACCTGTTCTTTCAACCATGCATGCCTTCTTATCACTGTGCCAGTCATGGCTGATCTAAATGAAGCCTCCAGTGCATCATAGCCACATTTTAAGGAATGGTTACTAACCTGCTGAATGTTATTCACCATTTCTAAAACATATTTCTTATCTAAGGAGTCATCAGAGAACAGCTTCTTAGTTAACTGATCAAGCATAAACTCTTGGTATTGGATCATATGAAACTGACAGTTTAAAGCTCTAGCTGAGAGAGTAGCAGAGGTGTAAACTTTTTTCCCCCATCTCTCTAAGGACCTGGATTCCCTTTCAGAAGGGAGAGGGTTTTTTGCTGAGGTCGAGGCTACTGCCTTAGGCCCCTGGGATATAGTCTCAGGATCTGCAAGTGTGGCCTTGAATAGGTGGTGATGAGTGTCTGGCACACTGTAAAATCTATCTGGTTTGGCAGGGGCTGGAGGTAAAGTATCAGGAGCAGTGCAAACATCATTAAATGCATCATCCACAACAGGCAGAACTGGAGGTATAGCTAAGGGCCTATGTTGTGGTAAGTGCAGAAAGGTCCTAAGCCTTTTTCTTGAATCTGAGAAATCTTGTCCCTGCCATTGGAATTGTTCTCTCATGGCATGTAAGGTTTCCCAAAGGAAAATTCCTCTGGTGGAGAGGCAGATGGAATGGATTCTTCAGCATCAGAATCTTCATAAGGAGAAAAAGGAGCCTCTGGCTGATCTGTAATGTCGGAGTCATCCGAAGAATCATCAGAGGACACTGGCTCGGGAGGCTCTGCTCTAGGTCTCTTTTCTGGAGGCTGAGAGGCCCTGTCTGGGTGAGATTGGGATCCCCTAATTAAGGATATTAAATCCTCTGCCAGAGTAAGCATTTGTGAACTAGAAGTGGGCCTGTGTGAGGGGGGTTTAACAGGCACTGATTTAACAGTTTTGGCTGCTTTAGCCCTGGCAAAGGCCTTAATAGACATGGCTGCAGGAGGCCTAGCAGCACCACGTGCTGGGGTAGAGACATCCAAAGGGATGGTGTCTGATAATTCACTAGGAACCACAGTAGTAGGCAAAACTTCAGAGGCCGATTCAACTAAGGTAGCAGGAGCCTCAGTAGTAGTCGTGGATTCGGCTGAAGAATGACCCGTTTTCTCGGTTTCGGTCGAAACAGAGACACTAGCGGCTTGCTTAACCGTGGTTTCGGCCGAAACCACGGACCGCGAGTGTCGGTCTTTTTCTTTGCGTTTTTTAACAATTTGGGTAGTCTGAGGATCCGACGGCATAATGTATGCAAAATCTGAGCCGAAAAACTGTTCATCAAACTCCGACCGACGCCTAAGCGTTCGTCGGTTGAAGGAAGCACAGGCTAAACAGGCTGCTACGTCGTGGTCTGGGCCTAAACAAGGTAGGCAGTAAGAGTGGAAATCTTTATGAGGTATTTGTTTCCCACAAGTTGAACAGTTATTTACTTTTTCTGACATCGGCTGAGGCAAGAAAGAGTCCCCAACGGGGTACTTAGCTTTTTAGAAGTCTTCGAAGTAGTATTCGGTAGTAGTAATCTCTGGATCTGACCGACCGGCACTTGCGAACAGCTTCTGCTTTGGGTGCCACGCGGCAAGAAAGACTGAGGAAAATGGCGTCGGCTGATGCCTTTATACCCGAAGACCAGCAGAGATAACGTCGGGTGAAGTGCGACATCAGCCGAAGCCGGACCCAGACTTTGGAATCCGGCCGACCGAAGGGCTGCCTGACGACAGGACAACCCATTTGTTATGACTGCAGATGCATCCTTGAAGGACATCAGTTGGCCAGTTTTCCTGAAACCTATGGTGAAATGGAGATAAAATCGAAGCTGCCTCTGCACATCCAAAAGATGGAAAGTGTATTCTCCCTTATTACAGAAATTTGGCAATAAAATTGAGAAAGTAATGACTTGATTAATTTTATACTCAGAAGCCACCTTAGGCAAAAAAGATGGATTGATAAGCAAAGAAACTCTATCCTTATGAAAAAACAGATAGGGAGATTTGCAGGTTAAGAGCCTGGAATTCAGATACTCATGTAGCTAAAGTAATACCACCTAAAAAAACTGTTTTCTAGGATAAACATTTTAGGTTGGCCTGGCTAAAGGATCAAAGGAACCTTGGGTCAGGCCTTCAAACAAGATGGTAAAATCCTGAGGAGTAGGGACCTTAACTGGAGACCTAAATAAAAAGTTGCCTTTCAGAAAAGCCTGGCACAACTTAGAAGCGAAGGAAGAACGGTTTTCATCTGAATGCAGGTTTGAAAAGGTGGCCAGATGCACCAACAGTAGAAAAACTTGACCCTTCATTAAAAACTAAAGCTAAAAATTCAAGGATAGCTGGTACAGAGGCAGAAAGGGGTCCAAATCTCTCAAGTGCCCACATTGAAAATTTCTAATAATTTAGGTGATTACTTTACAACCACAAGGCACAGAGTTTGATTCTCAACTCTAGTTGGGAGGTTGGAATAATGGTGAAGTAGTTGACCTTACATACACAAGGTGCAAGGTTTGATTCTCACAAGGGTAATTGGCTAGGCTTAAAATGGTCCACAAAGGCAGTTATAGCCTAGTACTAATCTATGAATTTATGAACAAAATATGTCAGATTGGTGAGGAAAGTCACGGCTTTCTATTCATCAGTGGAGCTAGAGAAACCATGTAGACATCTTGAGGCCTGTTATGTCTGAATGAGTCCATCCCTGTTGGACAAGTCAGGAGGTCTGGAGTGGGGAGGGGGGGAGGCAATATCCAGGGCAGATACAGAAGATGAGGCCACAAGAAAGGAAACCAAATTTGACGAGGCCAAAAGGGTGCAATGAAGATGATTCTGTTCTTCAACCTGCATGTCTTCTGTATGGCTCTGGTGACTAGAGGTAAAGATTAGTTGTGTAAAATCTTACCATAACCATAGATTTCATTCTCTTTCATGTTGCGGTATTCTCACAAGGGGGATCTTCCTCCTCCAGCGACCAGAATGTCCGGGTCATCTACAAAAATGTAAGCCTAGTTGTGGTCTGGTGCGCGGGATGTCACACATGGGGCCATAAATGTGACGTCTGCACACATAGACCTCAGAACTGATTGCTCAGTCGGACAACAGTCTCAAGGATAAAGGAAGAATCTGATCCAGGCAAGGAAAAGACCTTCTAGGAGGATAGGCAAGAGGGAAGGAATACTACAACATGGAAAAGGAGGACATCTATGGTTATGGTAAGATCTCACACAGCTAATCTATGTTCCTCTATTCTCATGCTGCAGTATTCTCACATGTGGGAGAGTACCACAGCTCATGTAGAGAAAGGGGTGGAGGAAGAGGTAGCAGTCTTCAGGAATCTATGGAGGATGGCTCTTGCAAATTCTGCCCTGGCTCTAGAGATGTTATCCAATTTATAGTGCTTGGTGAAGGTATGCACAGAGGACCATGTGACGGCATCCAAGATAGTGGCTGCATCCATGCCTTTGAAAAATGCCCCTCAAGATGCTACTGCTCTAGTGGAATGGGCTTTGTGTGTGGTAACTCTTTACCATGGAAGGAGTAACACAAGGATATTGTTTTAAAGATACAGGAACATATAGTCTGTTTGGATACACCTTTCCTCAGAGTCCTGGGGTAAAATGATACAAAGAGTTGGTTGGACTTTCTAATGTACTTAGTCTTATCCAGATAAAACTTCAGTTGCCTGTGAACATCCAGAAAATAGAGCACTCCCTCACTGTCATTCTGTGGTGAAGGGAAGAAGGTGGGTAAAAGGACAGATTGGTTAAAAAGAAGTTATGTACTCACTATATTGTTCCATGTTTGTAGTCCATCTCATCCTTCATTCTTACACATGGGTTCGGAGCCGATCCTCTGCTCCAACTCGGCCTACTTACAAGCTCTTCTAGTTGGTTCGTGGCTAGGTAGGTATCCCATGATGCATCAGTAAAATCCACAGATCTTGTTTGCTGCTAAGAGAAAAAATAAACCATACAGAGAGAACCCAAAAATAAAAGGTCTCCAGTGAATAATAATATTATTTTTCTATCTCCAGATACTTTCAGGATGGGAGTAAGAGGATGGGTTCGTAAGAATGAAGGGCGAGATGGACTACAAACATGGAACATTATGGAGAGTACATAACTTCTTTGTGTTCTGTAGTCCTATCTCACTTTCATTCTTACACATGGGACAGCGTCCCTAGCATCTTATTCTTGGGTGGCTCAAGGAAATATTCTCCTGAGTACCATGGAACCAAAGGATGCTCTACCCCTAGAGGTTAGATCCAATTTGTAATGAATAATAAATGTGTGAGGGGTAGCCCAATTGCTGCTGCACATATATTGTCAAGTGGGACCCTGGCTTGAAAGGCTGCAGAGGTAGACTGAGATCTCGTAGAATGAGCCTTAATTTTGAAAGGTAAAGGCTTACCATCAGAAGCGTAAATGTAAGCTACACAGCTAGAGATCTAATAAAGATGATCATTTTGGAAACTGGTAGATCTAATCTGGAGTCTGAGAAGGAAATTAATAATGGGTCTGACTTCCTGAATTCCTTAGTCCAGTAAAAATAAAAAAAAGTAACTGTCTATGAACATTCAGTTGATGAAACCTGTATTCTGCTGCATTGGAATGATTAGAGAAGTACACCGGACGTTCTATATATTGGTTCAAAGTACAATGGGAACAGACCTTGGGGACAAAGGATGGATTAGTACAAAAACAGAACCAAGATGCTATCCTCCAAAGAAAGGAAGCCAATCTGGTGGTCCCCTGCCATAAACAAACTGTACAACAGAAGGAAGAAACTGTTGCAAAAGAGAGTAAAATCCCATGAATGGAGGAACTCCCTGGTCACCCTCAGTAAGAAGCTGAGACCCCTTATATGATCCTCCAAAGCTAGCTACGAAAACAAAATTGCCACTAAATCCAAGAACAACCACAAAGCATTATATAGCTACGTCAAGAATCTAGATGGCAACACCAAGATATGCTCTGTGTTACAGCACAAAGGCACGAAAATTACAGAACCAACTGATATTGCCAACATCCTGGCAGATAGGTTCAGTGCTAACTTTAGCCCACTCTCACCCCTAAAGGGTCCTTATCTATACAAGAAGAATGCAGAGAGGCCCTGTAATCACAACTACGCAGGTAAAAGCTGCACTCTCTAAAGCCAAAAACACAGCATCCATGGGACCGGACAACATCCCAGGATGCGTTTTAGAAGAACATCAGAACGAACTAGCTCCCCACTTAAGCCTCATGTTCAATAGCCTCGCATCAGGCTTTGTGCCCACTGAATGGCGCACAGCAACAGTTATCTTACTTCACAAAGGGGGAGCCACCACTGATCCAGGGAACTATCAACCTATTAGTCTGACGAGTTTGGTCTGCAAGGCCATGGAACGTATCATCATGGAAGTCAAACAAAGAGATTGGTAACCTCCAAACTATGGATCCCACCCAGTTCGGGTTTGTGAAAGGCAGATCATGCCTCCTGAACCTGATCGACGTCTTTGAGGCAGTCACCAAAGCCGTAGATGAGGGTAAGGTGGTTCACACAACCTATCTTGACCTCGCCAAGGCTTTTAACACCATCCCTCATTCTGGAATTATAGCTAAACTCACAAAACTAGGTATAAATCCCTACGTCGTAAGATGAGTTGCCAACTGGCATTAACAGAACCCACACAGTAAAAGTTGCAGACTCCAAATCTGACCTCAAAGTGATGACAAGTGGATTACAACAGGGTTCCGTCCTGGGACCTCTCCTCTTTGGTATCTACTTCTCTGAAGTACAGGCTAACACAGAAGGCCTCTGGCTAACGAAGTTCGCTGATGACTGCAAACTAGGAGCCATAGTCAAGTCTCCAAATGATGTGGACATCGTACAGAAGGGGCCTGAGACAGATGCCTGGTGTCAGAGCCATGGCCTCAAACTCAATGCCAAAAAGTGCAGTGTCATCTCTTTTGGTAAAAACTCTGTACCCATGAACTACCACATAGGCAGCAATCTACTCAAAGTACAGTTGTGTACCTACCATAAATGTAGATGTTAGAGTGTATTCACTGCTACAGTCATTACACTTGGGTTATCCTGCTGGCAGGTGACCCGCAGTCGTGACCCGCAGTCGGCCCGAGTTCCAAAGTCTTGGTCCGGCGTCGGTTGCTGTCGCTTCTTCCCTGACGTCAGTGCAACAGGGGTATAAAAGCTGCAACTGATGCCATTTTCTTCAGTTTTTCTTGCCCCAGATGTCAGGTGCCCCCAGATAGGAAGGCTGAAAAGATAAAAATATGCCATAAAAAATGCATATATTACTATAAACATATCCTTCACCTACAAGCAAATACACCACATAGGTTGTATAGAGTTGAGAAGTACAGAAAAGTCCCAGCAAAGAAAGGGGGATGGTGGGTGGGTAACCTGGACTGCAAGAGTAAATACACTCGAACATCTACATTTATGGTAGGTACACAACTGTACTATGTTCCATCATGTTTCACTGTTGAAGTCATTACACTTGGGTAGAATCCCAAAGCTGAGGTTGGGTGGCTGGGTCTAAATTGGATTGGGAGAGGCTCCCAGGCCCTGCAGCACTGCAGTGGCAAAGCCTGCTCTGGATTTAGAGTAGAGAGGTAAGTGGTAGAGCTTGGTGAAAGTGTGCACTGAGCTCCAGGTTGCAGCTTCTAAAATGTCTTTGGTTGGTACTCCTCTGAGAAAAGCTGCTGAAGTGGCTGCTGCTCTGGTAGAATGAGGCCTAATGCCCTTAGGCACTGATATGCCATGCTGAGCATAACAGAAGCAGATGCAATGTCCTATCCATTTTGAAATTGTCTGCTTTGTAAAAGGCTTTCCTCGTGATCCTGCAGCATAGGCTACAAACAGTTGTTCAGTTTTTCTGAAGGTTTTTGTTTTGTCCAAGTAGAATCATAGCTGTCTGTGTATATCCTAAGCGTGCAGAAGTCTCTCCCCTTTATTCTGGGGATTTAGGTAGAAGGTAGGCAAATGAATGGTTTGGTTCAAGGCCACACTGGAGACCACTTTTGGCATGAATGTTGGGTTTGTCCGAAGAGAAACCCTGTCCTGATGGAAAATGATGAAAGGTTCCACAGCCATTAATGCCTGCAACTCTGAAACTCCTCTTGCTGAAGTAATTGCTAGGAGCAGAGAGTTTTCCATGATAAGAATTTTAGATCAGCTGTACTGCCTGGTTCAAAAGGAGGCAGTGTGAGCTTTTCTAAAACAAAGTTGAGATCCCAAGTTGGTACTGGTGCTCTCCTTGGGGGTCTTATATTTTTTGCCCCTCTGAGGTACTGTCGTAGTAGAGGATGTGAAAAAATAGGAGGGCTCGTATTGTAATGAGCTGAAATGGCAGAGGCATGGATTTTAATTGGAGAAAGACAGGCCTTTGTCTAGCATCTCTGTTAGGTATTGTGAAATCTGAGGTATATTAGGGACAAGTGGTTTGAGGCCTTGTGCCTGGTTCCAAGCACAGAATCTCTTCCATTTTTCTGCACACGATTTCCTAGTGCTTGGGCCTCCTGGCTTCTAAAATGACATCCATAACAGCTTTAGAGAGAGGTGCAGTCTGAGTGGCTACATTAACTGCCATGCTGCCAGATTTAAGGTTTTAAGCTGACTGTGCAGAATCCGATTGTTTTGCTGTGTCAGATGAGGAATTTGAGGTAGAAGCCAAGCTGGGCCTTGAGACAAGTTCTTTAGGATTGGGTACCTGTGCTGGCGTGGCCAGTCTGGGGCAATCAGGATCATTTTTGGTCTTTCTTGTCTGACTTTTAGAAGCACCTTGGTAAGAAGAGGCATTGGAGGGTAGGCATAGACTGTCAGGCCTTTCCAGCTGAATGATAGAGCATCCACATTCCATGCTTGAGTGTGATAAGTTCTTCTGCAGAATTTCCGTATTTGGTAATTGTGAGGGGAGGCAAAAAGATCTGTCTGGGCATCCCCATTTCCTCGTTAACATGCTGAACACCTGTGGATTTAGTCTCCATTCGTGAGGATCCATGAGATTTTTGCTTAGTTCGTCTGCCAGTGTATTTTTTGCTCCTGCCAGGAATTGTGCCTGCAGATGTACTTGATAGGTCAGTGCTGTGTTCCACAAAGTCATGGCTTGCCTGCATAGGGGGTAGGAATGTTTGCCCCCTTGCTTATGTACCACATAACTGTGGTGTTGTCCGTCTTTATTAATAGTTGTCCTGGATGTAGTAGGTCCTTGAAAGATGTCAGGGCATTCTGAACAGCTAGCATCACTTTTTGGTTGATGTGAAGATACAGTTGTTCCTTGGGCCACGTGCCCTGAATACATTTTCCTGCCATATGTGCCCCTCAGGCATAATCCGATGCATCTGTTGTTATTGTCTGCCTGGCTGTAGGTAAGATGAAAGGATGCCCCTTGTGGTGACAGGCCTGGGACCACCATCGAAACTCCTGTTGTAGGCAGGGAATTGAAGTTATGATTGTCTCCAGGCTGTGAAAATGCTGAGTCCAAACACTTTTCAGATACCATTGTAGTTTCCTCATATGCAGTTTTGCATATAGAATTAGTAGAATGCAGGATGCCCATGAAGCCCAGGGCCTGCAGAATTTTTCTTGCAGGGAGCTGGGTTTTTGTTGTCATCATTTGAAAGTAATGAGTCAGTTGCCTTTGTCTGGTGTGAGATAAGCCATCTGGGTAGTTGTATTTAAGCTTGCACCCAGGAATATTATCTCTTGAGAGGGCACTAGTTTTGATTTCTTTTCATTTACTGTGTACCCAAGGCAAATTAGTAAACTTTTTACAAATGCCAGATGCTGTAGAAGAATGTCCTTGCTCTCTGCTTGAATAAGGCAGTCGTCCAAGTAGGGATATATTTGAATTCCTTTTTGTCTGCAAAATGCAATTACTGGTGCCAGGCATTTTGTGAAGACCCTAGGCGCAGTAGATAAGCCAAAGGGCAGTGCAGAGAATTGGTAATGCATTGAACCTGCTACGAATCTGAGGTATCTTCTGCAAGTTTGTTTGATTGGGACATGCAGGTATGCCTCCTTGAGGTCCAAAGTAACTAGCCAAGCCTTCTTGCCCAGCATGGGCAGAAGTTGCTGTATCGTTAACATTTTGAATTTTGGATCATCCGGGAAAGTATTTATGATTGACAGGTCCAGTACTGGTCTCCAGGTTTTGTCCTTTCTGGGTACTAAGAAAAGTCTTGAATAAAAACCTTGTCCCTGTTCTTGCTGTGGAACTCTTTGAATAGCTTCCATGTCCATAAGAGCAGCAATCTGTTTTTGGGCCTCTGCCCATTGGTTTTGTGGCAGGTCTGGTATACCTTTTGATTTTGGAAGCGTGTGGAAGTGGAACCTGTAACCCTGAGAAACAATATTCAGTACCCATTGGTCTTGGGTGATTATGTGCCAATTTTTTGAGAAAAGTGCTAGCTTTCCCCCTAGGGGAGCTGCCAAAAGGTAAGTGCTTGCCATTTGTAGAGGGAAGTCATTGGGACTGCTTCCTGTATGGTTGTGATTTGTCTTCCCCTCCTTTGGGGGCTGAAGCACCCCATTGTTTAGGTCTGTATGAGCCTTGGGGCTGAGATCTGCCTATTGGGCGTCTGTATCTGCCTCTTTGTGGCCTGACACTGGAAAGGACCAATTTTTTGAAGGCCAGTTTCTGCTAAATCTAGGTGGTTGAACCTTTAAGAAATCCTTCACTGTCTGCATTGATTTTGCTTTATCCTCCATTTTCTTTAACACTTCCTCTGCCTTAACACCAAACAAAGTATCATGCTGTAGTGGAGCATCCAATAATTTTACTTTAACATGGTCAGGTAAACTTTGCATCCAATAATTTTACTTTAACATGGTCAGGTAAACTTTGTTCTTTCAGCCAAGCATGCCTTCGAATAACAGAGCCTGTAACTGCGGCTCTACAAGAACCCTCTAATGAATCAAAACCACATTGCAGAGTATGCTTTCCCACTTGTTCAATTGCATGCAATAAATCTTGAATTTCTTTAATGTCAGGAGTTTCTAAATTTGAAACCATTTTCTGTTTTAACAATGACATGAGATGCTGTTGATAATTTAAGCATGTGAAACTGACAATTTAAAGACCTTACAGCTAAAGTAGCAGAAGTGTAAACTTTTTTTCCCCCCATCTGTCCAGAGCTCTGGAATCCTTATTGGAGGGGACAAGATTTTTAGCAGTGGAAGCCTTAACCCCTTTAGGACCCTGAAAATTTGTTTCTGGGTCTGCAGCAGGGTTTCTGTAAAGAAATGTATGGGAGTCAAGGACCCTGTAGTACCTGTCTAGCTTGACTGGTGCAGGGGGGTAAGGAATCAGGAGACAGACTGGATTCAGAAAAAAAACATCAACAATATCAAGCACCGGAGGGATAGCCAGTGGCCTGTGCTGAGGCAATAAAAGGAAATCTCTGAGCCTTTTTCTGGATTCTGAATAAATCTGGCTGCCTAATGGAAATGATCCCTCATAGTATATGCAGGGTTTCCCCAAAAGAATAATCCTCAAGCGGAGAGGCTGAAGGTATAGACTCCTCTGCATCAGAGTCCTCATAGGGAGGGAGAGAGCATCCCTGATCAGAAGAGGAATCAGAGGAAATGGAAACCTGGTCAGAGGAATCATTCAGTGTCTTGCCTAAACCTTTTCTCAGGAGGGGGATGGGTACCCCTGATTAAAGTAATTAGGTCTTCTGCCATTTTTAGCATCTATTTCGTTGGCATGGATGACTATTCAGGAGAATTCTGTACTTGTTTCCTTGACTTTAATGGTGTTTTTGACTTTGCCTTGGCTACTGAAGTGGGCTTAATTGTAAGCTGTGAAGGTCTGAAAACACCCTCAGAAGCAGATGCCTGCTCAGCGGCTCCGGACCCATCCGAGGGAATAATTTCCGTAGCCCCAATACCTTGAGTTTCCATAGGCCTATGTGTCTCCACGTGGCTGTCGGTTACGGCCTGTGGCTCTGAGGTAGCGGGTGTCAGGGGCTGCAAAAACGCCTCACTGAGAACCGGAGACTGGCCTAGAAGAGGCTTCGTCGTCGGTTTTGGACCTCTGATGCCTGTCCTTTTCTTTGTCTTTGCGTTTTTTTTAAATTCCGGTCTTCGGTTGTTCCAACGGCATTATGTAATTAAATCTTCAGCCAAAAGTAATGTAAAGCAAAATCGTACCGGAAAGGCCAAAGTACCTCACAAAGAGGATTACTGGCCTCAAACAAATGCCCTACACTGACCACCTCAAAAAACTCCAGCTTTACTCCTTAGCATATCGGCTACTCCGAGGTGATCTCTGCCTAATACATAAAGCTATGTCAAACCCAGAGCTGTTGGACATGCTACACCTAAAGAAATCCCAGTCCCTCCGAGCTACACGCTCTAGGGACCTAGACCTTGACACCACAACAAACAGGACACACTGGAGGGATAGATGACTGTCCCAGAGACTTCCTATACTCTGGAACAAGCTACCCATCTATGTCAAGCAAAGTTCTTCATTAGCACTCAAGAAAACTCTTGATGAGTGGATGGGAAATAGGAAATACACCCCAGGGATCACTTCTGTGTCTCTGCTCGACAGTGGCACAGGAAAATAACTTTCTTGGGTGGCGTAAGCCGTGGAACCTTCTTGGCTTGGCTTACGTAGGCCCTTGGGACGATAGCCTAGTATCTACCTATGAACCTATAAGAAAGATACTCTGTCTTTGTGAAATATCAGAAAAGGGGGTTTGACATACAATGCTTGTAACTGACACTCGTCTAGCAGATGTGATTGCCACCATAAACAACATTTTTCCAAGACAGAAACTTCAAAGGCGACAAATGAGAAGGATCAAAGGGTGGAGACGTTAATTTGGATAGCAAAAAATTCAAATCCCATGAAAAAAATGGTTCCTAAAATGGGGGTCTTAAAGTGGCACCTTTGAGGAAGGTTTTGGACAACCTATGTGACATTAGATTACAATCTTGTAGGCCTAGATAAAAATTAGAAATCGCTGACAATTGAACCCCGATTGTGGCAGCAGCAGATCCGGGGTGGAAAAGTTCAGACAAAAATTCCAAACCCACCGGAATGACAGCGGTATAAGGGTCAACATTCTTTTTTTCAGCCCAGATAGAGAACCTCCCCCATTTACTGGAATATAACTTCCTAGTGGAGGGTTTATGAGAGGATGTAAGGATGCGTCGCACAGGGTGAGAAGTCGTGAAGCCAGACTAGGGAAGGAACTGGAGCAGCCAAGCTGTCAAATTCAGTGTGTGTAAGGTGGGGTCAAGTGAACCTGACATGCACGTCAAGAGATCTGGTACCGGGTCCAGAATCCATCGATCGTCTAAGAGATGAGGCCCGAGAAAGGGGGAAAAAGAAGTTGCGTACCTACCATAATGTTCCATGCTAGTTGTCTTCATTTCGCCTTCCTTCTTGCTGGTTGGGATTGGAGCCGATCCTCTGTTCTGACTCGGCCATCTTCAATAGCTCGAGAGCTGTTTACTGGCTCGAGGCTACCCCTTACCCCATAATGCCTAGCGATAGCTACCCAGATCTCGTTTGAAACCGCTAACCCCAGACATAACATAATAATTCAGTCAAGAACCAGCTGACTATACCTGCCATATTCTCTTAGGTCAAAAAAGGACACAAGAGAACACACAGCCAGTGAAACAGAACAAAAAACTCCTCTCGGTCCACTAGGACAGGGGGATGGGGGTGGGACGCAAGAAAGAAGGCGAGCTGAAGACAACTAACATGGAACGTTACGGTAGGTACATAACTTCTTTATGTTAAGTTGTCTCTCGCCTTCGTTCTTGCTGGTTGGGACAGTGTCCCTAGCACCCAACATCCTGGGTGGCTCAGTGGAACAGACTCTTCAGAACAGTGTAACCAAAGTCAGCTCTGCTCCTGGAGACCATATCCAACTTGTAATGAGAAATATAGGTATGAGGGTTTGCCCACGTGGCAGCTGCACAGATAGAATCCATGGGCAACCTAGACTGGAAGGCTACAGAAGTGGCCAAGGCCCTAGTAGAATGACCTTTTGGTTTAATAGGCAACTGTTTGTTCCTTAACTGATAAATGAAAGTAATAGTGTGTGATAACCATATGGACAAGGTTACCTTGGAAACTGGGAGACTGTTTGCCCAAGGCATAAGAGAGGAATAGTTGGTCCAATTTCCTTACTTCTTTAGTTTTGTGTCGGTAAAAACGCAACTGCCTATGAACATCCAATTGGTGTAGTTTGTATTCTGCCTTGTTGGTATGACTAGGGAAAAACACAGGGAGATCTATAGATTGGTTTAAGTTACTTTCTGAGCAGACTAAGGAGAAATGAGGGATTAGTTCCCAAAGCAACCCTGTCCTTATGAAAAAGCAAAGTAAGGAGGACAAACACATAGCACCTGAAGTTCGAATACATAGCGGCTGAAGTTCGGGGAAACGTCTGGCTGAAGTAATAGCTACCAGAAAGACTGTCTTCCAAGATAGAAACTTGATAGAGCAAGAAGCTGCTGGTTCAAAAGGGGGCAAAATTAAGGAGGTTAGGACTAAATTAAGGTCCCAAGGAGGAGGGGGAATCTCTCACTGGAGGCCTAAGAAGATTTGAACCTCTCAAGAAAGCTTTACATAGCTTATGAGACATAATGTTAGAGTTCGAAAAACCAACATGAAAGTTAGAAATGGCCGACATTTGTACCCTGATCGTAGAAGCAGCGGACCCGGAATGAAACAGCAGAGCCAGGAATTCCAAGATTTCGTGGACTGGGGCTGAGAAGGGATCCACATTCCTAGTCTTTGCCCAGCAAGAAAAACGTTTCCATTTGCTAGCATAAGTTTTCCTCGTTGCAGACTTGTGAGAGGACATGATAATGTCACGGACTGCAGGGGAAATGCTGGGAAGCCTGGCTAAGGTTGGAAGTGGAGCAACCAAGCTGTGAGCTGGAGGGTTTTTAGGGATTGATGCAACCCACCTGACTGATGAACCAGGTAGTCTGGAATTGAGTCCCGAGTCCAGGGTTGATAGAGAAGGTAACGGTGCATTAACGGAAACCATATCTATCGAGGCCAGTAGGGAGCAATGAGGATCATTTTGCAACCCAACGATATTGCTTTATGTATAATGTTTGGGTATCAGAGGGAATGGAGGAAAGGCAGAAAGAAGTCCCTGGGGCCAATCGTAGACTAGAGAGTCTCTGGCTGTGTGACCCAGAAGTGGGAGTAGCAGTTGCTGCATTTGCTGTTGAAGGGGGTGGCAAAGAGATCGCAGCAAGGCTGTCCCCATTTGCGAAAAACAAGATTCGTAATATCCTGATTCAGAGACCACTCATGAGGCATTAGAATAGCTCTGCTGAGCCTGTCTGCTATGACGTTGGCTCTACCAGGGATGTGCGTCACAATCAGAAAAAGGTTGGGAGGGGATCGCCCACTGCCAAAGCCTGAGTGCTTCTCGACATAGGGGGTAGGACCTGGTCCTGCCCTGCTTGTTGATGTACCACACCACTGACATGTTGACCGTTTGAATAGCAATGGTCCCAGGAGGAAGAGAGGCTTGAAGGGCTTGCAATGATAGGAGCACTGCTCTCATTTCCAGGACATTTATATGCAGATGGTACTCAAGAGGTTGCCACGTGCCTTGGACTGTCCTGCCCAGATAATGCCCCCCGCCCATCACGGAGGCGTCTGTTGTCACTGTGGCTACCGGAGGGGGGTGCATGAGCGGTCTGCCCCGAGTAACTAGTGGGGAGACCATCCACCAAGAAAGATGCTTTTTGCATGCGTCCGTGATCATCATCTCGTACGTCATGGGTAGCTCTTGGGAAGACCACTGCGTGAACATAAGCCACTGAAGAATCCTCATATGAAAGCACGCCAATTGGATTACAAGAATGGCTGCTGCCATGGAGCCAAGAGTTTGAAGGACGTACCTGACTTGGATCCCTTTGCTTTGCATCAGAACCTGTACCTGCTGACGAATTGCGGACACCCTTTCTGGTGGTAGCTTTGCAAACATATCCCTTGTGTCAAAGTCTGCTCCTATATAAGTGATAGACTTGACAGGGCAACAAGGCAGATTTTTTGAAATTTATTGTGATGCCGAGCTGTGAGCAGATTGAGATTGTGTAGTCCTGTGCTTGTATGAGTTGATGCCTGGTGGTAGCAGTAAGGAGCCAGTCGTCTAGATACGGAAACGCCTGTAATCTTTGACGCCTCAGATGAGCCATGACCACTGCCATACATTTGAACACCCTGGGGGGGCTGTGGTGAGACCAAAGGGCAGAGCTCTGAACTGATAATGACTGACCCCCAGCCGGAAGCGAAGATATCTTCTGGAGTGCCTGTCCATCTTTATATGGTAGTACGCATCCTGAAGATCTATAGAGCACATCCAATTGTCCTGACCCAGAAAGGGTAGAATCGACTGTAGCATGACCATCCGAAACTTCGTTCTTTGTACAGAACTGTTTAGTCTGCTGAGATCCAGAATCGGTCTCCAGTCCGCTGTCTTTTTTGGTACTAAAAAGAACCTTGAGTAAGTTCCAGATCCATGCTGGTCAGCTGGGACTTCCTGGATGGCTCTTTTTTCTAGCAGTTTTGAAACTTCTATTACTGCTTGCTCCCTCAGATTGGGTGGAACATCTGGGAGGGTCTTCCTTGACTGCAAGGGGGGGTGAAGGAAGGGAATTTTGTAACCTCCATATATAAAGAACGTACCAGTCTGTCTTGTGTTAAACTTCGCCAGGCTTTTGGGTACAGCGAAAGTCTTCCCCCGACTGCCTCCAGAGATGAGCAGCCGGTCAACTCTTCAGTGATGCTGAAAAGGCTCAGAGAAGGATTCCTCTGTTGCCCTGGTTCTGCGGACCCCCTCTGCCATGGGGGCAGCATCTATCATAGTTTCCCCCTCTGCCTCTGGAGGAAAAATCACTGTGTGTCAGGCAGGACTCCCTGAGATTTACGGAACCACATCTTACCACTCTTCTGACCTTTGAGGTAGGGTCTAGAGGAAGTGGAAAAATGGACTCCCACAGCAGAGAGAGTCTTGCTTTCTTGCTCACACCTAGTCAAAGTGTCTTTCACCTGTTGTCCAAAAAGAAAGGAACCAAAGAGAGTGTTGGTGAAGGACACTCGTAAGGGTTCCGCAAAGTTACACAGCCGCATCCAGGCATGTCTCCTACGGGCTACCCCGGTACCAGCGGCTCTACTCACCCCATTGACTGCATAGGAAATTAGCCTCATGGAGGAGTTGTTAACAGAATTAAGTGTTGCTAGCTGGGAAGCTACCTTGGCTTGTGCTCCCTCAGCTGTTGGATCTTAGAGAGCATCTCCGAACTCTTTAAAGAGATCCCTTTAAAGTCGGGTAAAATGATACAGGTAGTTCAATGACCTCATAGAGAAGGTCGTTTAAGCGAACACTCTCTTCCCATATCTGTCGATCGTCCTAGACTCCTAGTTAGGGGGATGGACAGACGAAGAGGTCTCCGCTAACTCTTTTTGGTGGCTGCTGCTACCACCACAGCATCAACAGGGACACCTTTCATAAGGAACTGCTTATCCTGGGGTGCTGTAATAAATTTATCAGGTCTCCTCGGAGATTGGTTCCACTATCAGGAGCTGACCAAGCCTTTCGAGCCACCACCGTCATAAGTGGATCAAAAGGCGGACAACCCCAGAAGGTGGAAGGACAGAAAACAAAGGCATCCAGAAATACAGACTCACCCTCAGAAGGGGCTAGGGGATTCCAGTTCACACTCTGAGCATCTCCAGGATGTCCGAAAAGGAAACATCCTCAGAGGGGGATCTCGGGGACCCTTCCGATTCATCTAAGTCTGTATCAGAAGTGACAAGACTCAAGGGAGTCAATGTGTTTCCTCTTGCACTTCTTCCGAGGGGGTTCCTCTGAGAGATCAGGGGCGGCCTCGGAAGAAGAGGAAACACCCAATGGGGTGTCCTGCAGCATCGGTTCCCTATGCTTGGGGCCTGGAGGAGGAGCAGAGGTTGGCACAGGCACTACAGGGGACAGAGCCGGTGGGGCTGATAGTGGAGCTGACTCAGTGGCCAGCACACTCCGCATGACATGGCAGGCGTCCATGCCACGATGCAGAGAAAGCTCCGGTTCCGAAGAAATAGGAATCTTTCTCCGCACTGAGGGAGATGGCTCAGAGGCCGATGTAGGAGCCGAGCTCACCTGCGCCGAAGCTCTGAGAGGGAGAACGGGGTCAGACAAGGGTCCGATGCCACTCGCCCTCTCAGAGCCGACGAGGGAGCCCCGGCGTCCAGATCCCTCGACGGACGGCACCACCGAGGGAATTGGGCCCGACGTCGGAACCGGAGACAGTGTTATCGGAGCCGACGGTTCCACTACTCGAACCCCAACGAACTCTGGCTCCGAACTCATTGGAGTCTGAGGATGAACATCGAGAGAAGTGGACGGAGCAGATACCTGTTGAGGAGGGCTGGACAACTTGGTTAGTGCCTGCGACTTCAGTAACCTACTGACCACTCTCTCCACATCGTGATCCGATAACCTAGAGGACCGAGAGGAGTGAGGATCAGTGACTGCGCTTGCTCTGAAGTAAGGGAGACTGAGGAGCCGAATGCACCGATTCAAGTGAGGGGACCTTAGCCTCTTGTGGCTCTGCGACGGCTCCAAAGCCTCTGATGGAGCCGACAGGGCGATTGTCTTGTCGGTGCCAGCCGGAACCGACGTGGCTGTGTGCTCTTGGCCGATGAATCCTGGGGTTTTAAAAGACCCCTAAGGATAAGCTTAATCTTACACTCCTGCAGGACTCTTGGACTAAAGGCATGACAGATAGAACAAGAGTCCTGCAGGTGCACAGCGCCTAAACAACAGACGCAAGAAGTGTGCCCATCTGTCAGACATTTTCTGACAGCATGAGTCACACTTCTTGAACCCAGAAACCTTGGTTCCTTTGACATCCTTGAAAGTAAGGAAAATAATTATAACTAGAAGCAAAATACAGTCTACAAAAAACACACTACTAAAGACTATAGCAAAAGTTTTTTTTTTCTTTTTTTTTTTTTTGTATAAGAGAAATAGGAAAGACTAACTTAAATGGCTAGCCTGTAAGAGAAAAGTAGAAGAAAAAGCTTCTAGCTAAAACGGCTAACCTGACAAGAAGAGGTGTGGGGGGGGGGATAACTCTCCAAGTTAAACGAGTTCTACAAGAAAAAAAAGAGGGATACTACAAGCCAACAAGTTAACTATCACAAAATAAGACTGTCGTTAACAAAATACTAGAAGGGTTGAAATCTAGTGAAGAAAGTTATACAAAAAACTTTATACGAGCCTGAGCCAGAAAAACGACACCTCGCAGCTGAAGCAGCAAACGAGATCTGGGTAGCTATCGCTAGGCATTATGGGATAAGGGGTAGCCTTGAGCCAGTAAACAGCTCTCTAGCTATTGAAGATGGCCGAGTCGGAACAGAGGATAGGCTCCGATCCCAACCAGCAAGAACGAAGGCGAGATAGACAACTTAACATCCAAACTTATCAAGGCCAGTAAGGAGCAATGAGGATCAGTTTGCTTCCCAGCTGTTTTGTTTTCTGAATCACCTTGGATATGAGAGTAAAGGCAGGGAAAGCATAAAGGAGACCCAGAGGCCAATCGTGAACAAGTGTGTCTCTCTGTGACTCCCCCGGGAGGGGGGGATGAGGGAAAAATAGCAGTGCATTTGGCACTGATTGGGCTGGCAAAAAGATCGCAACAAGGTTGTCTCCATCTGCGGAAAGTCTGCTCCGCTATTTCACGTCAAAATTGCTCGGCTGAGTTTGTCGGCTATCACGTCGGTTGTCCCCAGGATGTTATTCGCCACCAGAAAGCGCT
This sequence comes from Protopterus annectens, assembly GCF_019279795.1. Taxonomy (NCBI): domain Eukaryota; kingdom Metazoa; phylum Chordata; order Ceratodontiformes; family Protopteridae; genus Protopterus; species Protopterus annectens. The sequence goes on along the minus strand of NC_056726.1, from coordinate 767,444,624 downwards.
GGGAAGATATCACCAATTTCCAAACTCGAATGGCCTCTCGACAGTTCCGCCTTGCTTGTTAATATACCATACTACCGACATACTGTCTGACTGCATTGCAATCGTCCCAAGAGGAAGAAGGTCGTGAAGTGCTTCCAACGCCAGGGGCACTGCACTCATCTCTACAGCATTGATATGCAGGTGAGTCTCATGACCTTGCCATGTCCCTTGGACAGTCCTGCCTAGATAATTCCCCCCATCACCCTGTGAGGCATCTATGGTCACAGTGGCAACAGGTTGGCGAGGGACAAATGGAGTGCCCGTGGTAAACTGGTTGGGTTGAGTCCACCAAATGAGGTCTTTCTTGCAAGAGTCTGTCAGCAGTATGTGATGAGTTGAGGGCAGCTGCTGAAAGGTCCACTGGGACAACAAAAGCCACTGAAGAATCCGCACGTGTAGTCTGGCTAGCGGCACTTGTAGTATGGTAGAAGCCATGGTACCTAGAAGCTTCAGAACAGTCTTGCCCTTGACTTTTCGGAGGGGGAGAAGACGGTGAATTTGAAGAAGCAGATTCTGTGCCCTTTCTACTGGAAGACGGGCCAACATGGCAACTGTGTATTTCTACACCTATAAAAATCACAAATTGAGAAGGCAATAAGGCAAGTTTTTCCCAAATGATAGTAATCCCCAACTGGACACAAAGCTGAATAGTAGTGTCCCTGGTCTGAAAAAGTAGATGCCTGGTAGGGGCAGTCATGAGCCAGTCATCCAGATACGGAAACACCTAGAATCCTCGATGTCTCAAGTGAGCTGTCACTACTGCCCTACACTTGGTGAACACACTGGGGGCTGTGGTGAGACCAAAGAGCAGAGCAGGAAACTGGTAGTGACTGGCTCCCAGCCAGAAGCGTAGATGACTCTTCGATGCCCTGTCAATTTTTATATGGTAGTAAGCGTCTTGGAGGTCTATTGAGCACATCCAAGTGCCTTTCCCTAGTAACGGGAGAACAGACTGCAGTGTCACCATCCGGAACTAGTCCTTTATGGATTCATTAAATTTGCTGAGGTCCAAAATGTCCAGTGTATGTTTTAGCACTAAAAAGTATATGGAGTAAGTTTCGAATCCTATTTGGTCTGCGGGGACGGCTTGGATGTCTCTTTTTGCCAGCAACTTGCTGACCTCCACAGTTGCCTGATCCGTGTGATTGGGTAGAACATCCAGGATCCTCTTGGGAACATGAGGTGGCAGAGAGAAGGGTATGGAATAATCCTGGTGATAATTCTTTGTACCCATGTCTTGAGTGATACTTAGGCTTCCAGACATAAAGAAATGCGACCCCCTGATCGGCTCCAGAGAAGCAGTCGGGTCCCACATCAGGAGCGCTGGTAGGGCTGGCCCCAAAACTAATCACAGCTTCCCTGGTTTTGCAGTCTGCCCCTGCCTCTAGGGTGACATCCACCATTTCCTCCTCTGCCTCTGATAGACGAGTCACCCTGTGCATCCTGGAACACCCTCTGGGACTTCTTGAACCACATCTTAACACCTCTCTGACCCTTAGGGAATGGTCTAGAGGAGACGGTAAAATGTACTCCCATGGCAGAGAGCGTTTTCCCTTCTTGCTTGCACCGGGTGAGTGTGTCCTTTACTTTAGGTACAAACAATGAAGAACCGAAGGGGGCATTGGTAAAGGTAGACTTGAATGATTCAGCAAAGTTTGCACAAGTGCATGCAGGAATGACGCCTTAGGGAAATACCGGAACCCGCTGCTATGCTCGCTCCATCGGCTGCATAAGAGATGAGCCTCGATGACAAGTTGACAATAGAGTTCAAGGTGGACAACTGGGCAGACACCTTCTCAGGGACTCCTTCAGTGGATGTACCTTGTAGAGCATCTCCTAGCTCCTTAAGGAGATCTCTCTGAAGCCTTGTAGTGTGTAAGGTAGTTCAGTGATCTAAGAGTAAATGCTGCTGACAAAAAGATATGCTTCCTGTATCTGTCCATCGTTTGAGATTCTTTATTCAGTGGATGGACAGACGTCTCCGCCATCTCCTTCTTATAGGTTCATAGGTTCATACTAGGCTATCTGCCCGAGGGCATTTACAAGCCTAGCCCATCGTTTTGTGGCTTACGCCACCCCTTTAGTATGGGGAACTATACCCATTATTTTGCTGTGCCTCTGTCGAGCAGTGACACTGAGGTAATCCCTGGGGTATATCTGCGATCTCCCATCCATTGGTCAAGATTTCTCTTGAACAAGGCCAGCGAGGTGCTCTGCCTCACATGTACCGGGATTTTGTTCCACAGCATAGGGAGTCTTTGGGTGATGAATCTATCCCTCCAGCACGTCCTATTTATAGCCGTGTCAAGGTTTAAGTCTCCGCCTTGTGGCTCTGATGGATCTAGATTTTTGAGGTGAAGCATATTCATCAAATCTGGGTTTGACATGGCCTTGTATGTTAGGCAAAGGTCACCTCTGAGCAGCGGTGGCGACTGAATAGAGCTGGAGTTCTTTCAGTCGGGCAGCATAGGACAGATTTTTGAGACCCTTTATCCTTTTGGTGAGGAACTTTGTGGCCTCTCCAGCTGCTGCAAGTGTCGGGTCAGATACATTCCAAATGGGGCATTGTACTCAATCATTGGTCTGATGAGTGATGAGTAAAGGGAGACTATGACCTCCCTTGATCTAGATGAGAATCCCTTCATGATAAGGTGGGCAATGTAGAAGGTCTTCCTAACTACTTTAGCTACATGGGTGTCGAATGACAGACTACTATCAACCTGGGTCCCCAGGTCCCTGATAACTTCTTCTGTGCTCAGTGGATTGCCACCTATTTGGTAGCTAGGGTAACCTTGTTTTTATGACTATGCATTTTTGGCATTTAACTTTAGCCGTGGCTCTGGCACCAGTTATCCGCTTCTGTGAGACCCTTCTGAAGGATATGTGTGTCAGATGTGTTTTCTACTATGGCCCAGTTTGCAGTCATCTGCAAACTTTGTCATAACCCTCCTGTGTTTGCTTGTACTGGAAAAGTAGATGCCAAACAAGAGTGGGCCCAGGACTGAGCCCTGTGGGACACCACTTGTGACAGGCTTTGAGTCTGACATGGCGCCAGCAGCTCTGACCCTGTGGGTTCTGTCACTCAGCCAGTTTGCAACCCATCTTGTGATGTATGGGTTGACATTTAAGCTGATGAGTTTTTCAATGATACCGAATGGGGTATTGTATCAAGGCCTTAGCCAGATCGAGGTAGGCTGTATGGACTGCCTTTCCTCATCAATGGCTTTGGTGACTGTTTCAAAAAGTCAACCAAGTTTAAAAGGCATGATCTGCCTTTGACAAAGCCAAACTGGGTTGGATCCAAAGTCTGCAAATTCCTATGTCTTTATTTATGAGGTCCATTATGATCCTCTCCATGGCTTTGCAGATAAGGCTTGTCAAGCTAATGGGCGGTAATTTCCAGGGTCGGTGGAGGCACCGCCTTTGTGAAGTGGTACCACAGTTGCAGTCGCCACCCCTGGGCACGTATCCAGAGGTAAGACTTTGATTAAACAGCTGTCCTAGCTGTGGGTTTAATTCCTCATTGAGTTCATGGAGCACACAGCCGGGGACACCATCAGGTCCCATGGATGCTGTGTTTTTGCTTTGGAGAGAGCAGTTCTCACTTGGGCTGGAGATGTTTGGGGCTGCAATCGCTTGGTATAGATATCTCTCCTTTGGGGAGGGGAGAAGTTTGCACTGAACCTGTCAGCCAGTATGTTGGCAATGTCTGTAGGATCAGTAATCTTCACATCATTTTGAACTAGCTCTGAGCATATCTGGGAGTTTCCTCCCAGGTTTCTAACATAGCTAAAGAAGGCCTTATGATTGTCTTTTGAGTCTTTAGCTATTTTTCTCTCAAATTTGCTTTGGATGATTTTATGAGAGCTCTTAGTTTTTTACTTATAGTGATCAAGGGTGTCTTACCTTTTAAGGATTTTGCTCTATCTTGTAGTAGCTTCCTCCTTTTGTTGTAGAGTTTGTTTATGGCTGGGGTCCACCAGACTGGACGCTTGCCTTTGGTACAAAGAGTCTTTGTTTTGCTTGGGATTGCCTTATCCATGCAGTCCTGCAGGTGCTGGTAGAAGGCATTTGTAAGTGATTCAGCGCTTGAGTACTGTTTTCCTACTCCTCGGGGCCTTAAAGGAGACCACACTAGTCTTTAGAAGTGTGAGTCGCTTTGAGAAGTTCTTTACTGTGGTCTTTTATTTCAGGTGGGGTGGGATGAGGACCTCCAGCGAGATTAGTTTGTGGTCTGATCTCACCAGTGAGGGTACACCTCCGGTGTTGAACATTGTGCTCCCATGTTCGTGATGATGAGATCAAGTATGTTATCTCCTCTTGTGGGGATGGTGACTAGTTGTTCCATGGCATTTGAGTTTATGAATTCCAGGAACTTTTGGGCTAGGGTGTTTGGGCTTGAGTAGTGTTCCCAGTCTATATTAGGGTAATTGAAGTCACCTAGTATGATGGTGTTTGGTGATACATTTATCCCTCTAGTGTTTTCAGGAAGGCCATGTGAGGTTCCTGAGTTTGTGAGGGTGGCCTGTAACATGCTACAATTTGCAGAGCAGTCTTGCCTATGGTTAATTGCACCTGGATGGTCTCCGATGCATCGTGCGCTGCCACCAGTCTTGAGGTGTGGGTGTCCTTGATGAATATGGATACCCCCCCCCTTTCTTGCTATTGTCCAGATTTTGGGGCGGAGCATGATATGAGGTAAAACCTGATAGCTGGGGTGCTCTCAGGAGCCTTGAACCAGGTTTCTGTCACAGCACAGACATCGATGTTCTCCATACTGAGAAGGGCCTCGAGTGCGTGCATTTTGAGATTTAGACTTCTGGCATTGAGCAGCATTACCCTTAGTTTTTCCTTTTTGTGTTCTAGGGTGGTAGGTTTAGAATTTGAGCCTTGCCTAAAAAGGCACTATGGGGTGGCAGAGCCTTTGCCAATATCCGAATCCCAGGGTGACAGGTGCAAGCCGTCCCGCAGCGTGGCTTGTCCAGGATGTCATCCCAGGCAGACAGACACTGGATCCCTTTGAATGACACCAGTGTTTAAGCCAATTGTTAAAGCTGATCATCTTATCTCTGTATTGTGGCATCATTCTTGGTGAAGGTAGGATACTGCTCAAGGTCAGGGTCATACCTGTCTGGGCTACATAATCAGAGAGCTCCTCAATGTCTCTTTCATGTAGTCCAAGGAGGTACGTCTCAGGTCGTTTACACCAGCGTGGACAATGACTGAATCATATTTGTACCTGCTGTTGAGAGACCTGAGTGCTTGCGTTATGTGGCGGATTCTAGCGCCTGACAGGCAGCTTACTGTGACCTTCTCCTTACTCAGTCTGGTGGGGACGCGGGTCAGTGTGTCTGACTATGGAGTCACCAATGACTAGTGTGTCTGGCATTGTGTTTGGCCTTAAGGGCTGTGACTGTTTGACACTCTGACTGTGAGGTCTATGTGTTGCAGGTGTTGTGTTCTGAGGTGGTGGTTGTTTGGGTGTCTGCTTTGGTGGCCTCTGCTGTTTTGGTAGATTTTGATCAGAGCCTCCGAGTATGTCTTTGTGTGTGTGTAAGATTTGAGGTTGTAATGGTAATATGTGAGACTGGGTCTATAGTGTGTGGTAACCTTCTCCTCCTGACTGGTCTTGCCAGTCCTATGTTGAGAGAGCTCAGCCTCCAGTTTGGCCGTATAGTTGCATCTCGCATGTATTTGTGTTTTGTGGGAGGAGGAGAGGGTTGTCTGTGTACATGAGGCAATTGTAACATTGCCTCAATATTCCCAGGTTCACCAGCTGAGCAGGAGAGGACACTAGCAACTGATCCCTCGACATGCTAGAAGGAATAGACAAAAAAAAAAAATCTGGGGGGGGTGGGGTGAGGGGGGGGGGTTTTTTTGGGGGTACTATCTATGACAAGAGTGCCGTATCAAGGTAATAAGTACTGTAGGAGTAGTGCTACGCTTAACAGATAGAGAATAGTCTACTTGGAGTCAATTAGAGATGATCTTTTAATTATAGGATACGCTGATTAGATCAGTAGTATAGTGGAAAGTAGTTTAGAGAAAAATTTGAAGAAAATTTGAAGTAGGACTTTGTATATAATTAGTTTTTACTTAACCGCGGGCTGCCCTAGTGTGCAACAGTAGCAACTCACTAAACAATCGGGGCTAAATCGCTAAAAGCGTGCTTTATAGCAGGGGCTGGAAAAGACAGGAAATTACCCAAATTGGCCAACAAACCACAAGTCACTGCCTAAACCACTCCTCTGAGGACAAATGAAGGAGTTATGGAAATGACCCTAGTGGCCAATAAAACTACAGTTTCAAGTCAGTAACCACCTCTCGGGGGCAGGGAAGCTGCTCAATGTTAGTCACTGCCACTGATAAACACAGAGACCTTTCTCTTCAGCCCAAGCAAAAATGGCCTCACAGAAACTTTCAAACAGTTCAGGAACACAAGCCTGTAACTGAACTTTTTAACTCTCAGAAAAGGGAAAAAGCAAGATTTTTTTTTGTTTTTGTTTTTTACAGAGATAGCAGAGGTTCACAAGTAATATCAAGTTATAACAGTGCAGTAAATGACCCCACACAAGAGTGCTAGGTCAAGGACAGAAAATATGCAAGTTTTAAGAAAAAAACGATTTAAAATTAAGTGCAAACAGGAAATTCAGCAAACAGCTTTTGGTTGTGCTCTAAATACAGCTACTAATACAGATTAGTGGCCGCCGCCACCACCATGGCATCTACAGAACACTGACAAAAATTCCTTCTCCTTGAGAGCTGATAAAAATTTATTTGGTCTCCTACGGCCTGGCTCCACGACATCAGGAGTATCCCACACCTTCCGACTAACGAGCTCTAACAGTTCGTCGAAAGGTGGAGACACCCCAAGAGGCTGAAGGTTGAGACCCGAAAGCCTTCAGGTACAAAAGACTCCTCATCAGAAGGGGAGACAGTGGGCCAGTCGCATCACTGCTTAAGGATCTCCAGGATGTCTACAAAGGAGACCTTATCAGTGGATAACTTGGGGGACCCTTCTGACTCCTCGAGGTCAGTGTCAGAGATAAGAGACTCGTCCTGGGAGTCTACATGCTTCTTCTTGCATGTTCTCTTCAGTGGGGGCTCCTCGGAAAAATGGGGGCCACCAGCCAGTGGCTCCTGAGGCTGCATGTCTCTGCTGTCCAGAGAGGGAGTGGGAGCAGAGACAGAAGTAGGTGCCCTAGGGGGGGGAAGAGTGTCAGTACTCCTGGTAGGAGCAGATTGATCAGGACAGCACTCTCATCTCAAATGCCGACCTCCATGGCTCCGAAGACCTCCCCGGCTCAGAGGAGACAGAGGATGCCATCGGCTCAGAGATAGATGTAGGCTCCGAGCTCACCCTAGCCGACGCGCTGAGAGGAAGGCTTGGAACCAAAGAGGTTCAGTTCCAGGAGTCCCTGTCGAGGCTGACCGGGGAGCTTCGGTTCCTAGACACCACGGACAGCACACAGTGCGTGTCGGAGCAGAACTCTGCTCCGAAAAAACCTCAGGGGAGCTGAACCGAGGGTTCCACCAGCAGTACCAAACACTCTGGCTCCGAAAGGCCAGCACGTCTTGGAGGAATCACAGAAGGGGTATCGGACTCAAGTGGCCCTGGAACTGACTGGGTCGGAGCCAACAACATTTTAGGTAAGGCAGATGACTTCAGGAGACTCAGCACTATTCTCTCCACATCTTCTTCCGATAAGCTCCTGGAAGATCTGGAAGAGTGTGGGAGAATGGAATCTCTGCAATATGGGTGACCTTAATGTAGGGGGGAGACCGGTAAATGATCTGTTGACTGGCTCCGATGTCTACTCTTAGTTGGCTCCGAACTACCTGGTGCCAGCACTGTAGCAACAGTAGTAGTAGTAGAACACTTGATCAGCTCCGAACTCAGTGGTGCCAAGAAGGCAGTCGGGTTTGTCAGATTTGGCAATTTTGAGAGGCAGCTCCGATGCACCAGCTGACACAGGCCTCTTAGAAAATTTGGATTTCTCCTTTTTCGATCCAGGAGACTTAGCAAAGGAGGAAGAGCTAGCTAGATCTTCCTCAAAAGAGGGCTTTAGGAGACCTTTTAATACAAGCTTATTTTTCCTCTCTGCAAAACCGTAGCACTACAAGAATGACAAAATAAGCATGTTTCCTGTAAGTGGATGGCTCCAAGACACTATACGCAGTTACTGTGGCCATCCATTATAGACATTTTCTGTGAGCATGTCACACACTTTTTAACGCCATATGGCTTAAGATCCTTGATCTCCTTAGACATCTCACAGAAGACTGCAATCAGACACAAAGAAAGGGAAAGTGGGAGGACTAGGTCCTCTAACTTAAACAGGCCTAGCTCTTAAAGTACCATAGACACAACCATGAAGATTAGGTCATCTAACTTAAATGGGCCTAGCCCTGGTAGAGAAAAGAGGAAGGAAAAACTAGGTCCTCTAAAGCGGACCTTGATGGAAGGTACAGAAGTCAAGAGTCTCGCACACACACTCGAGAAGAAATACAATGTCTAATTGAAATAAAGAGAACGAGGGTAAAAGAAAAACCCCGTTCTGGATGCCAATACCAATATAACTGCAAATACCAACAAGCGGAAAACTCTGCAAGCAAAGCTATTTATTTTAATATAAGTGAGAAACTATCTAAATATTGAGAAATGCACACAGTCTAAACTACGTGCAAAGGCGCCTACAACCAATGTGTGTATGTATGTATATATATATATATATATATATATATATATATATATATATATATATATATATATATATATACACACACACACACACACACACACACACACACACACACACATACAACCCACAGAAGAAATACGCTGGGGCACAGGATATGAAAGAGAATGCTACGGCCAAAGGCCAACTGTTTTCAGAGAAACTTAACACAGGAAGCACTCTAGCAAATGTTAATTATATAACTACAAACACTACACTAACAGCTATAGAAGGCTATCAAAAATGAAAATAGCAGAAATATCCAAAAATAGAACAAAATGTGTTGGACTTGACCACTGCCAAGAAGAAGCACATCCAAACTAGTTGACACGGCAAATGAGATCTGGGGATTGTACTTGTGCACCATGAGATACCTACCTAGCCACAAACCATCTAGACGACTGAGCTTGTAAATAGGCGGAGTCGGAGCAGAGGATCAGCTCCGAACCCATGTCTAAGAATGAAGGAGAGACAGGACAACAGAACATTGGACATTTCGTTTACCACTTTGGGCATGAAGGAGGGGTTACTACGAAGAGAAACCCTATCCCTGTGGGAAATAGTGTAGGGTAGAATAGGCATGAGTGCTTGCAGATCAGAGACTCTTCTAGCTGAAGTAAGGGCTACTGGCAAAACAGCCTTCCAGTTGTACATCTTTAAAGTGGATGAAGCTGCAGGCTCAAAGAGGGCCGTACAAAGATCTACTATCATAAAGTTCAGGTCTTAAGGAGTAGGAATAAGTTTCCGTAGTGGTCTGATCTGAAGAAAGTACAGTTGTGTACACTTACCATAAATGTAGATGTTCGAGTGTATTCACTGTTGCAGTCATCACACTTGGGTTATCTGCCTGCCGGTAGCCCTCAGTCAGCCCAAATACCAGACTCTTAGTATTTCTGTGAAGGTTGCTGTTGCTCCAGGACTGACGTCAGGTCATTAGGGGTAAAAAAAACAGGCAGCCGATGCCATTGCATCAGTTTTTCTTGCCCCAAATGTCAGGAACCCCCAAGTAGGGAGCTAAGCTATGGTGGGAAAATCACCACCAGTAAAAAGTAAATACCAATACCCCTGCAAGGGGTGGGTAACATACACAGAGAGGAGAGAGAGAGAAGGGGGCTGGAGGGACGGAAACCAGGACTGCAACAGTGACTACACTCGAACATCTACATTTATGGGAATTGTACACAACTGTACTATGTTCTTAGTGTTTCACTGTTGCAGTCATCACACTTGGGTTGATTCCCAAAGCTGAAGAAAGGGTGGAGGCAGTCAAGAAGAGTTAGGGCTGGCTAGTATGCCTTGCAGGAATGCAGCTGCAAAACCCACCCTGGATTTGGAAAATACATCTAGGTGGTAATGCTTGGTGAATGTGTGAACAGAACTCCATGTAGCAGCCTCCAGAATGTCCCTGTTAGGGACTCCCCTGAGGAATGCTGCAGAGGTAGACGCTGCCCTAGTGAAATGCGTTCTGACACCCTGAGGTGCTGGTTTCCCATGGTGTTTGTAGCAGAATTGGATACAGTGTGCTATCCATTTGGAAACTATCGATTTTGAAATGGCCTTGCCCTCTGCCCCCAGTGCAAAAAGTACAGTTTTGTACCTACCATAAATGTAGATGTCCGATAGGCATGCATCTGCAGTCCTTACAAATGGGTTGTCCTGTCGTCAGGCAGCCCTTCGGTCGGCCAGATTCCAAAGTCTGGGTCTGGCCTCGGCTGGTGTCGCACTTCACCCGACGTCATAGCTGCAGTTCTTCGGGTATAAAGGCATCAGCCGACGCCATTTTCCTCAGTGTTTCTTGCCCCAGATGCCAGGTGCCCTCTAGGAAGGCTTAATTTGGATAAATGCAAATGGTTCCAAATAGTAGAGAGCAAACAAAAATAAGCATGTATGTACATATATACAAACAAATACACCATAATAGATTCCCCCAGCTAGCTACAAGATGGGCAAATACCCTAGGAGTACCACAGAGGGGAAGGAGGGTGGGTAATCCTGACTGCAGATGCATGCCTATCGGACATCTACATTTATGGTAGGTACAAAACTGTACTATGTCCTTCAAGGATGCATCTGCAGTCCTTACAAATGGGTAGAATACCATAGCCAAACTGGGGGAGGAGGAGAAATAAGATTATGGTGTAGTTAAGATCCCTTGCAAAACAGCAGTGGCAAAACCTGCTCGGGATCTGGAGTATAAAGGTAAATTATAATGCTTGGCAAATGTATGCACGGAGCTCCAAGTAGCAGCCGATAAAATGTCTTTGGTAGCCACTCCTCGTAAAAAAGCTGTGGTAGTGGCTGTAGCCCTTGTAGAGTGAGGCCTGATGTTTTCTGGAGTTTTCTTCCCATGGTAGGAGTAACAAAATGTAATGCAATTTCCTATCCACTTAGAGATTGTCTGTTTCGAAATTGCTTTTCCTTCCATTCCTGTTGCATATGCTACCAGTAGCTGGTCAGTTTTTCTATTGCTCTTGGTCCTGTCCTGGTAGTAACGTAATTGTCTATGTACATCCAAGGTATGCAACAGTCTTTCTCCCCTGTTCTGTGGGTTGGGGAAGAATGTAGGTAGGTGGATAGCTTGATTTAAAGATACCCTGGAGACCACCTTTGGCATAAAAGTAGGATTAGTTCTCATGGACACTCTATCTTGATGGAAGATCAGGAAGGGCTGTACTGCCATTAATGCCTGTAGCTCAGATACCCTTCTTGCTGAAGTGATTGCAAGCAGGAAAGCAGTTTTCCATGATAAGTACTGTAAATCTGCTGTAGCTGCTGGCTCGAAAGGAGGGAGTGTCAACTTTTCTAGCACAAAGTTCAAGTCCCATGCTGGCAATGGTGGCTTCCTAGGTGGTTTTACATTTTTAATTCCTCTCAGAAACTGCCTGAGCAGAGGATGAGAGAAGACTGGAGGATCCAAGTTGTATTCTGCTGAAATAGCTGATGCATGAATCTTAATGGAAGAATAGGACAGGCCGTTGTGGAAGAGCTCTGCCAAGTATTCCAGGATGTTAGGTATGTTTGCAAGTGACACATTCTCTCCTTTTGCAGTACTCCAAATGAGATATCTTTTCCATTTCGCTGAATAATTTTTTCTTGTTGAGGGTCTGCGAGCCTCCAAGAGAATGTCCTTAACCCTTTGAGATAAATCCGGGTTATTTGGTCTTATGCAATGTTCCAGGCAGCCAGCTGCAGTGTTTTCAGGTTTGGATGCAGGGTTTTGAAGTTGTTCTGTGTTAACAGCAAGGAAACCAGGGGCAGAGGCCATATTTGTTCCCGAGACATACAACTCAGTAATGGGTACCAATGTTGCCTTGGCCAGTCTGGAGCCATCAGGATGATCCTTGGACGGTCTTCTTTGATCCTCAATAGCACCTTGTGCATCAAAGGAAGACGTGAGAATGCATATGCTGTCAGGTTTTTCCAACTGAAAGATAGGGAGTCCACTTTCCAAGCAAGTGGGTGGTACGTCCTTGTGAAGAATTTTTTCAGTTGGTGATTGTGTGGGGATGCAAATAAGTCTATTTCTGGTAGTCCCCATTTCCCTGTAATGGTTTTGAAGATGTCCGGATGCAGCATCCATTCGTGGGCATCCGTGGTAGTTCTGCTTAGGATGTCTGCTAGAGTATTTTCTTTTCCTGGCACAAAAATTGCTTGTAACTGAATGTTGAAGTTCAGTGCCACATTCCAGAGGTCCATTGCCATCCGGCGTAGAGGGTATGAATGTGTGCCTCCTTGTTTGTTGATGTACCACATAACTGTGGTGTTGCTGTCCTTATCAGCAGTTGACCCTGTCGAAGAAATGGTCGGAATGCCTGAATTGCCAGTTTTACTGTCAGCATTTCCTTTTGATTTATGTGTAGGTGCAGCTGGTCTTGAGTCCATAAGCCTTGTATGCACTTGTCCAGCATGTGTGCCCCCCAACCGAGGTCTGAGGCGTCTGTTGTGATGGTCTGGCTTGGTTGAGTGCTGTGGAAGGGCAGTCCCTTGTTTGATTGACAGGCCTGAGCCCACCATTGGAATTCTTGCTTCAGGCATGGAATTATTGGAATTTGGGTTTCTAGGCTGTGCTTGTGCTGAGACCATAAATTCCTTAGATACCACTGTAACTTTCTCATATGTAGTCTGGCATGTGGAATCAATATTATGCAGGATGCCATGTAGAGAGCTTGCAGGACTTTTCTTGCTGTTAGCTGGTTCTGCTTTGTTAATGCCATGAAGTAGAGAGGAGTTGCTCCTGTTTTCTACTGTCAGGAATGCCATTTGTTTTGATGTGTCCAGATCTGCACCCAAGAAGGTTATCCTTTGCGATGGTATCAGCCTTGACTTTTTATTATTGACTGTGTATCCCAGGGCTTGCAGTAGATGAATGACCCTTTCCAAATCTTTTGTTAATTTGTTTTTGTTGTCCGCTTGTAACAGGCAGTCGTCCAGGTAAGGGTAAATTTGAATTCCCTGAAGCCTGCAATGAGCAATTACTGATGCCAGGCATTTCGTGAATACTCTGGGCGCAGTAGATAAGCCAAAGGGCAATGCTGAGAATTGATAATGCTCTGATCCTGCAAGAAATCTGAGGTATCTTCTGCAATTTGGTCATATGGGGACGTGCAGGTATGCTTCCTTGAGATCTAGAGTTACCAGCCAAGACTCCTTGCCCAGCATGGGAAGAAGCTGCTGTAGGGTCAGCATTTTGAATTTTGGAACAATGAGGTATGTTGTTTAAAGCGGACAGGTCGAGAATAGGTCTCCATTGGTTTTCTTTTCTTGGTACCAGGAAGAGTCTGGAGTAAAATCCTTGTCCTTGTTCCATAGATGGTACCCTTTCTACAGCTCTCATCCTTAGTAAGTGAGTTATTTGTTGTAGAGCTTCTGTCTTCTGATTTGGAGGTAGGTTTGGCATTCCTCTCTTCCTTGGCAGAGTATGGAAGTGAAACCTGTAACCTTGGTCTATTGTCTGTAAAATCCATTTGTCTCCTGTGATGTAATGCCAGTTTACTGAAAATAAGGCTAGCTTCCCGCCTAAGGGTGCCTCTAGTTGTTCCCTGGTAGGCGGTGCCAGAGCCAAGTCACTGTGATTGTCCTGTGGAAGTGGTGGTGGCTGGATCTGTGGCTGCACCTCGCTGGTTGTTAGCCTGCCAGTGCCGACCCCTGTAGGCACCTCTGGATTGACCCCTGCCTCTTGAGCGCCTATTCCTGCCTCTCGGAGCTCTGGAGGTGTCTGGAAAGGACCAATTCTTGGAAGGCCAGTTCCTGCTAAACCTTGGAGGCTGGACCTGCAAGAAATCCTTGACTGTCTGGACAGATTTTGCTTTCTCTTCCACCTTCTTCAGCACCTGCTGTGCAGGGGAGCCAAACAAATTGAGCTTATCCATGGGAGCAGCTAGGAGTTTTGATTTTATATGGTCTGGTAAGGACTGCTCTTTTAACCATGCATGTCTTCTGATCACTGTGCCAGTCATGGCTGATCTAAAGGAGGCCTCCAGTGCGTCATAGCCGCATTTTAAGGAATGATTACTGACCTGCTGAATGTTATGGACCATTTCCTGTACAGATTTTTTGTCTAATGGTTCATCCGAGGACAGTTTTTTAGTTAACTGGTCTAACAAATTCCTGATACTGAATCATGTGGAATTGACAGTTCAAGGCCCTAGCTGAAAGAGTAGCAGAAGTGTAAACTTTTTTACCCCATCTCTCTAAGGACCTAGATTCCCTTTCAGAGGGGAGGGGGTTTTTGGTAGCTGCTACAGCCTTGGGACCCTGGAAGATAGTTTTGGGATCTGCAAAAGGGGCCTTATACAAATGATAGTGTGTGTCCGGAACCCTGTAGTACCTATCGGGCTTAGCAGGGGCCGGAGGAAGAGAATCAGGAGCAGTACAAGCATCATTAAAAGCATCATCCACAACAGTAAGTACTGGAGGAATGGCTAAAGGCCTATGCTGTGGCAAATGCAAAAAGGTTCTAAGCCTTTTTCTAGAGTCTGAAAAATCCTGGCCCTGCCATTGAAATTGTTCCCACATAGCATGCAAGGTTTCCCCAAAAGAAAATTCCTCAGGCAGAGAGGCAGAAGGGATGGACTCTTCTGCATCAGAGTCCTCATAAGGAGAAAAAGGGGTCTCTGGAGGGTTTGAATTATCTGATTCATCAGAGGAGCCATCTGAAGAAACTGGCTCAGGGGGCTCTACTCTAGTCCTTTTCTCTGGAGGTGGGTGAGAGGCCCTGTCTGGATGTGGTTGTGATCCCCGGATCAAAGAAATGAGATCCTCTGCTAGACTAAGCATTTGTGAACTAGAACTAGGCCTGTGAGAAGGGGTCTTAGCAGGCACAGTTTTGGTAGTTTTTGCTGCTTTAGCCCTGGCAAAGGCCTTAATCGACATGGATGCAGGAGGCCTAGCAGCTCCACGTGCAGGGGTAGAAATAGCCAAAGGGATAGTATCAGATAAATCCTGTGAACCTGTAAGAGCAGGTGGGATTTCAGTAGCAGTTTCAGCCAAGCTGGAAGAGGCCTCGGTAAGTGGCAAGCTTTCGGCCGAAGGAAGAACCGTGGACTCTGTTTCAGCGAAACCGAGACACTCGGTGAAGCTTAACCGCGGTTTCGGCCGAAACCGCGGACCGCGAGTGTCGGTCCTTTTCCTTGCGTTTTTTAGAAATTTGCGTAGTCGGAGCATCCGACGGAATAATGTAGGCAACAGCGGTGCCGAAAAACTCTTCAGCAAATTCCGACCGACGTCTAAGCGTCCGTCGGTTGAAAGAAGCACAGGCTAGACAAGCTGCTACGTCGTGGTCTGGGCCTAAGCAAGGTAAGCAGTAAGAGTGGAAATCTTTATGAGGTATTTGTTTCCCACAAGTTAAACAGTTATTCACTTTTTCTGACATCGGCTGAGGCAAGAAAGAGTCCCCAACGGGGTACTTAGCTTTTTAGAAGTCTTCGGTACTTTTAGTAGTAATCTCTGGTTCTGACCGACCGGCACTTGCGAACAGCTTCTGCTTCGGGCGCCACGCGGCAAGAAAGACTGAGGAAAATGGCGTCGGCTGATGCCTTTATACCCGAAGAACTGCAGCTATGACGTCGGGTGAAGTGCGACACCAGCCGAGGCCAGACCCAGACTTTGGAATCCGGCCGACCTAAGGGCTGCCTGACGACAGGACAACCCATTTGTAAGGACTGCAGATGCATCCTTGAAGGACATCGGAGAAATAACTGGTCAGATTTCCTGAAGGGCTTACTCCTATCCAGGTAGAATCTGAGCTGTCTGTGCATGTCCAAGGAGTGCAGGATACTTTCCCCTTTATTCTGAGAATTAGGGAAGAAGTTGGCAAATGGACAGACTGGATGAGAGCCACACTGAACACCACTTTAGGCATAAAGGAAGGATTATTCCTGAGGGAAACCCTGCAGCATGAAAAATAATGAATCAGACACTCTTCTAGCTGAAGTGATGGCCAGAAGCAATGCTGTTTTCCAAGAGAGGAATTTTAACTCTGCAGGCTTAAAAAGGAGTAGTGTGAGGTTTTTCAGTACAAGGTTAAGGTCCCAAGCAGGGTTGGGTGCTCTTCTTGGTGGCCTTAAGTTGTTTGCCCCTCTCAGGAACGGTTTGATGAGAGGGTGAGAGTAGAGGCGTGGCTCAGTGCTGTAATTAGTAGAGATGGCAAAGGCATGGATCTTAATGGAGGAGAATGATAGGCTTCTCTGGAGTAGATCTGCTAAGTAATCCAGGATTACAGGTAGGGAGGGCAGAGTTGTGTCAACTCCTTTGGACTGAATCCAGGAGCAATACCTTTTCCATTTGTCAGCATCAGATTTCTTGTACTGGGTCTTCTGGTCTCAAGAATGACGTCCAGCACCTGCTTGCTTAGGCTGGTCACTGGGGGAAATTTCAAAGAATAAACCAAACTACAAGATTCAGGGTTTGTAGTTATGGATGCAAGATCTGCACCCCTGCTGAGTGAGGAGGGTCAGGCTCTGGGGTAGATGCCAAGGTGGCACCGGTGACAGGCTGCGCAGTAGTGGGTACCAGTGCTGGAGTGGCCAGTCCAGGGCAATCAATATTCTTGACAGAAGAGGCAGAGAAGGAAATGCATAGATTGAGAGGTTTAACCACTGGAAGGAAAGGGCATCCAATTTCCAGGACCTGCTGTGAGGTATCCTGGTGCAGAATTTACTGAGCTTGTGACTGCAGGGGGAGGTAGAGAGATCCACCTCTGGGGTCCCCCACTTCTGAATCGGAAGGCCAAAGGTGCTGTGCTCTAATTGCCACTCGTGTGGGTCTAGGAGATTTCTGCTCAAGTTGTCTGCCAGTGAGTTTTGTTTGCCTGGCAGGAATTGAGCTTGCAGATGGACCTGCATGCCCAAGGCAATGTTCCACAGAGCCATGGCTAGCCTTCAGAGTAGGTAAGAGTGGGTTCCCACCTGCTTGTTGATGTACCACAACTGTGGTGTTCTGTTTTTATTGGCAGGGGTCCTGGTGAGAGTAGGGATCTGAAACCTGTTAGCTTGTGCTGAACAGCTAGCATCTCTTTTTGGTTGATGCGCAGATGAATTTGACTTGGGTTCCAGTGGCCCTGAATGTACTTGTAGTCCAGGTGTGCCCCCCAGGCATAGTATGATGCGTCTGTGGTTAGGGTCTGGGCAGCATGGGGTTGAGTAAAGGGAAGTCCCTTGTGGCTGCATGCTGCTGCCCACCAAAGAAACTCTGTCCTTAGACAAGGTATGATAGGAATGACAGTTTCCAGGTCCTGAGAATGTTGGCCCCAAAGACGTTTTAAGTACCATTGAAGTTTCATGTACAGTCTGGCATATGGAATTAGTAGGATGCAAGAGGCCATGAACCCTAGGTCCTGAAGGATTTTCCTTGCAGATAGCTGAGTCCTGGTGGCCATTTGAGTGAAGTAACCCGTCAGGCTTGTTTTTCTGGAGTGAGGAATGCCATATGGGATGCTATGTCCAAGTTTGCTCCCAGGAATACAATCTGTTGACTGGGGACTAGTTTTGATTTATTTTTGTTGATAGTGTACCCCAGGGAGGTTAGAAGGTTTTTTACAAATGTCAGGTGCTGCAACAGCATTTCCTGTCTGCCTGAATCAGGCAGTCATCCAAGTATGGATAAATTTAAATTTTTCTCTGTCTGCAGTAGGCAATGGCTGGAGCCAGGCATTTCTGAATACTCAGAGCAGTGGAAAAGTCGAAGGGAAGTGCAAAGAACTGATAATGCATAGATCCTGCCCTGAAATGTGGAGAATTCCTGCATAAGTCCCTGATAGGGATGTACAAATAGGCTTTTATTTTAGGTCTAGGGTGGCTAACGAGGCATCTTTGGCCAGCATAGGAAGAAGCTGCTGCAGGATGAGCATTCTGAATTTTGGTACCACCAGGAAGGTGTTTAGAATGGAAAGATCTAAGACTGGGTACCAAGTGCCCTCTTCTGGGTAACAGGAAAAGTCTGGAATAGAACCCTTGACCTATCTGTTCTGCAGGAACCTGTTGAATAGCCCTTATGGAGAGCAGTGATTGAACTGGGTTTTGTGCCTTTGCCCACTGGTTTGGAGGAAGGTCTGGGAACCCTTTTGGGGTTAGCAGAGAGTGAAAGTAAAATGGGTACCCCTGGGATACAGTGTTGAGGACCCATCGGTCTTTGGTGATGGAAGTCCAGTTTTTTGCATGATGGGCAAGTTTTCCTCCTAGGGGCATGAGCAGTTGGGCAGAGGTGGGGACTGGAGTTGAGAAGTCATTGTGAATTCTTTCCGTAAGGGGGTGGCTTAGCACTCCCTGGTGTTGAAGTGGAGGCACTCCATTGCTTAGATCTCTGCATACTCCGACTGTAGTCTGGGGGGGGGGGTCTGTTTCCCCCGGGTCTAGTTTGAGATGGCCTTGAGGGGACTGGAAAGGACCAGTGCTTCAAGGGGCAATGACTACTGAATCTAGGAGGGTGTACTTGCAAGAAATCTTTGTCTGCATAGATTTAGCTTTTTCTTCCATCTTTTTAAGAACCTCTTCTGCTTTGGTGCCAAACAGATTGTCCTTGTTCAAAGGAGCGTCTAGTAATTTTGATTCGACATGGTCTGGCAAGATCTGCTCCTTAAGCCAAGCATGCCTTTTCAGTACAGAACCAGTGACTGCTGTCCTTCAAGATGCATCTAGGGTGTCAAAGCCACATTGCAAAATATACTTGCTGACTTGGCTTGCAGAATGCATAAGCTCTTGTAATTCTTTATTTTCTGCACAGTCTGTAAAAGTAGCTAATTTTTGCTCAATAAGTTTTCATGATATGTTGTTGGTACTTTAGCATGTGAAACTGGCAGTTCAAAGCCCTAATGGCGAGAGTTGCAAAGATGTACACTTTCTTACCCCTTATGTCTAAAGCTCAAGAATCCCTGTCCGAAGGGGTGGGATTCTTAGCTGTAGTTGCTTTGATACCTTTAGGCCCCTGGGAGATGACTGCTGGGTTAGCAATAGGATTTTGTTAACAGGATTTTGAGAGTCAAGAACTCTGTAGTTCCTGTCTGGTTTCCTAGGACCAGGGGGTAAAGTATCAGGAGATAGACTGGATTCCAGAAAGACATTATCCACAACATCCAGGACTAGGAGTATTGCTTAAGAACTATGTTGTGGCAAATCTAAAAATTCTCTGAGTCTTTTTTTGGACTGAAGATAGTCTTGGAATTCTGAAGATAGTCTTGGCATTCCCAGTGGAAATGCTCTCTTAAAGTACGCAAGGGTTCACCAAAAGAAAAATCCTCTGGAGGAGAAGTAGAAGCAATGGATTCCTCTGCATCTGAATAGTCATAAGCAGAAAAAGGCACGTCTTCATAATCAGATACCTCAGAGTCGTCGGACTCTTGGTCTGTTAAAGCTGCTGGGGACAGGTCTCTTTTCCTCTTAGCAGGAGAAGGCTGGCTTCCCCTAATTAGCATACTAAGGTCTTCTGCAATTTTAAGCATTTGATGTTGTGACAAGGAAGCAGGTGCTTGAGTTTGGGTCATCTGTTTTTTAGGCGTGGCTCGTACTCTTGGCCTTAGAAACTCGGTAGTTTTAGACAAAACTGAAGACGCAAAAGAAGTTGGTTTGTGTCTAATATCGGTAGTGCGAATAAGTTCCTCAAAAGCCGGTGCCTGTTCAGCGGCTCCTGACCCATCCAAGGTAGAGACATCTGCAGGTTCCGTAGTTGAAGAGTCTCGCAGCATACCGGACTGCAAACGGATCTCAATAGAGGCCTGCAAATCCACTGAAGCAGGCATCAGGGGCTGCGAAAGCACCTCACCGAGTACCGGCGAACTGGCGACTAGCTTAACGGAAGTGTCTGCAGTTTTGGACCTGTGCAATACATCTTATCTTTATACTTACGTTTTTTCGGAAGATCGCTAGTCGGATGGCTTACTGAAGCCATTTTGGAATAGAGATTGAGAACAAAAGTATTTAGCATCAATAAGGGCCCAACAAATAGTTCGGGTCTTGAACAAGGCACAAAATAGACAGCGACATACGTCGTGGTCTGGGCCTAACAGGTGACGCAGTAAGAATGAAAATCTCTGTATGGTATTTGCTTTCCACAGTCAAGAAAATTGTTAACTTTTTCTGACATCGGTTAGAGCAAGAAAAAAGGATTCCCAACGGGGTACTTAGCTTTAGAAGACGTCAGGATGATTCAATTCGGAAACGAAAACTCAAGTAGCGGCCAACCGGCAGTCGTGCAAACTGTTTCCGTTTCAGGCTCCTCTGCAAGAAAAACTGATGTAATGGCATCGGCTGCCTGTTTTTTTTTTTTTTTTTTTTTATAACCCTGACGACCTGACGTCAGTCCTGGAGCGACAGCACTGATGCAGAAATACTAAGTCTCTGGTATTCTGGCCGACTGAGGATTACATGCAGGCAGATAACCCAAGTGTGATGACTGCAACAGTGAAACAAAAAGATCTCCTTTCAGAAAAAGTTTAACCTCTAATCCCGATAGTAGGGGTGGATCCACAGGTAAGCAGGCTGAAATGGCTGACAAATGGACTTTCACTGAAGAGTATGAAAGATTAGTTGTGTAAAATCTTACCACAACCACAGATGTCCTTCTCTTCCGTGCTGCAGTATTCATATTGTGGGATTTCCAGCCCTCAGGTGATCAGACTTCAGCACCTACACAAAAGCTTAAGCCTGGCTGCCATAGGTGCATGGGACGTTACACATAGGGCCATAAACCAGAGTATCAATGTGACGTCAGCATGCACAGAACTCAGAACTTGAAGCCCAGAGAAGAGACCAAGACCAAGGAGAAGTAGAAGCAAAAGCAAACGCCCTTACAGGGTTGCAAAGTGTGGCCTGCAGTGAGGGAACACCCTAGAGAAGACAGGATATCAGAGGGATGGAGGGTGGGAAGGAATACTGCAACATGGAAGAGAAGGGCATCTATGGCTATTGTAAGATTTTACACAACTAATCTAGGTCCTTCTATTCCCATGTTGCAGTATTCATACTGTGGGAGAGTACAGCTAGGAGGAATGTTGGGAGGTGGCAGCGGTGGAAGATTCTAAGAATACTTGCATGACTGCCCTGGCAAATCCTGCCCTGGCCCTAAAGACCTGGTCCAGCTTGTAGTGCTTGGTGAAGGTATTTATTGACTGTGGACCAGGTGGCTGCCTGCATGATGGAAGCTGTGTCTAACTAGTCCTTTCTTGAAGGCCTTATAGAGGTAGCCATGCGGCAGAATGTAATCGCACTCCCTGAGGCAGTGGTTTGTGATGAGAGTAGCAAAAAAGGATGGATTTTCTGATCCAGGAGGAGATAAGACTGTTTGGAGGCTGCCCTACCAAAGGCCCTGGGATGGAAGGAAATGAACAGTTGGTCGGATTTTCTGAAAGATTTGGTTTTGTCGAAGTACAATCTCAGTTGCCTATGTACATGTAAGAAATGGAGGATCCTCTCCGCGGAGTTAGGAGAGGGGAAGAAGGTGGGTAGGTGACTACATTGCTTTAAGGAAAGTTCATTAACTACGTTAGGCATAAAGGAGGGTTTCGTGCATAGGGAAACCCTGTCATTGTGTAAGGTGGTGTAAGGAGGGCAAGCCATAAGGGCCTGTAATTCATACACTCCTAGCAGAGGCAATGGCCACTAAAAGGATGGTTTTCCATCTGCACATTTGAAAAGGTGCTGTACTGGCTGGCTCAAAAGGGGAGGGTAAGCATTTCTAGCACGAAGTTGAAATCCCAGGGAGGAGGAATGGGCTTTCTTGGTGGTATGATGTGTAAGACTCCTCTCAGGAAAGGTTTTTACCTCCACAGTCTAGCTAGAAGAGGCAGCTGTAAAGGCAAGCATGCAGAAATGGATGAGAAATGGACTTTGACAGAAGAGTAAACTAGTCACTCCTTAATGAGTCTGCAGGTATAGTTGAGGACCAGGGGAGGATATGCTAGAAATGGGTCCTTGTTTCTCAGAGAATACCATTTCAAGTATCACTGCCAGTTAGACAAGTAGATTTTTCTAGTTGTTGGTTTCCTGGCCTCCCTCAGGACAGACAGCACGTCTTCAGAGTAGTGTTGTCTAAAAGGGATCAAAAGTTGATCACCCACATAGTTGCAGTAAGGACAGATGTAGGTGCAGGAGGGATCCCTGTTGCTGAGTTAGTAGGTCCACCTGGTGGGGTAACTTGTGGGGATTCCCCTTGGCTAGTGAAAACAGAAGGGGAAACCAGTGTTGCCTTGGCCAATAGGGAGTCACCAGCAAGATTTTTGGTTGTTCCTTCTTGATTTTCAGAAGGACTCTGAATTAGGGGGAATGGTGGGAAGGCGTACAGGTACATTCTCTGCCATGAAAAACTGAAGGCATCCACTCTCCATGCTAGTGGTGAGCGAGTCCTGCTGCAAAATTTGTTCAGTTGTCTTTTCTGTAGGGAGGCAAACAGATTCAGTTGTGGTGTGCCCCACTGGTGAACTATGTGTAGGAAGTTATCCCCGTGTAACATCCATTCGGGTTGGAGAGATGTGGTTCTGCTGAGCAAGTCCACATGCCTGTTTTCCTGAGAGGGGATGTATGAAGCTTTCAGGAAGAGCTTGTGTTTTGCTGCTATTTCCCAGATTAGCCGGGTTATCCGACATAACTGGTATGCTTTTGTCCCCTCCTTGTTTGTTTAGGTGCCACATGACAGTAGTGTTGTCAGTCACAATGTGGAGTATTCTTAGTTGCAGCATAGGAAGGAAAACTTTTAGAGCTAGGAGGACAGCAGTCATCACCCTGACATTGATGTGCTGTTTTTGCAGGGCAGGGGACCAGCACTGTTGTATCCTGTAGCCTGCAGGGTTGCTCCCCATCCTAGGTCTGACGCATCTGTGTGCACAGACTGGGTCGTGGGCGGAAGCTGTAAATTAATTCCCTGGTTGTTGGAAACCTGTTGAATCCACCACTTCAGCTCTAATTTCAGACAGGGCAGAAGGGGGATGAGTTTCTCTAGAGTAGGGGTCTGCAACATGCGGGTCTGGAGTCGCATGTGGCTCTTCCACCCCTCTGCAGTGGCTCCCTGTAACTTTGAAAAATAATGGCCACTCTACCGCCCAACACACACACACACACACACACACACACACACACACAGTGACTGAGCGACAGACTTTAAATATTGCTCTTATAAGCTTACAAACTTGCCAGAATACCACTGTTTCTGTTGCCATGTATTCCACACATACTGAGAACGATCGAGAGATACCTGGCAGCCGCACCATCTCCTGAAAGGTTTCTGTACCTCTCAAACTTTTACCACAAGAAATCTGGACGGAGCCACAAATAAAGGGGAACAAAGGAAGAAAAATAGGGACAGACTTTAAATATTGCTCTTATAAACTTGGAAACTTGCTAGAAAACATGGTTTCTGTTAACATGCATTTTCCACACAGACACGCACACAGTTGCCTCTCAACTGTGCCGATTTTTGCAGAATGTTTTGACTTTTGCCCTCATTTTTGGTCTGTTTCTCATAAAATTGTAGTTTTCTAGCAAATCATTGAGGGATGAAGTCAGAAAAATTAGACATTTGAGTTGCATACTTCATATACTTCAATGTAAAATCTGTTATTCTATCAACTTTCTAAGTTTTAAGACCAATATTTTAAAAGTGTCCCTATTTTTGGGCCTTTGTGCCCCTATGGCTTTGTCCAGATTTCTTGTTACAAGAGGTCGACAGAAATAACACAAACGCAGACAAACAGAGATCAAGCAAACTCAAAGGGACAAAAATAGGTACGGATTTTAAATATTTTTCTTATAAACTTAGTTCTTTTATATTTAGTATAATAACTATATATAAAATTTTATACATTGTGTTATCATTTTAGGGATCAAATAGGTTTTGTGGCTCCCAATGAATTTTATTTGGAGAGAGAGGGGCCAAAATGGCTCTTTTGATAGTGAAGGTTGCAGACCGCTGGTCTAGAGGTTGTTAGCTCTGGGACCAGTCTAAGTACCACTGGAATTTCCTCATGTGCATCCTTGCTAGTGGGAGCATGGGGATGGGGTGGAGATAGTAACTGCCATGAGACCTATAGTTTGTAGAAACCTTCTTGCAGTTAGATGAGATTCTGTCAACAGACTTAGAAAATGTGAGGAGAGGGATTGTACCTTGCCTGGTGGCAAGAATGATCTCATATCTGTTCTGATTAGACACCCTAGGAAAACCTTGTACTGTTGTGAGAGGAGAGAGGATTTCTGGAGGTTCAGAGTGAAACTCTGGTTGTTTAGAAGGGACACGGTGAATTAGAGATTTTCCAGAAGAGTGGACTGTGATTCTGCCAAAAAGAGAATGTCATCCAAGTAAGGGTAGATTTGTATTCCCCAGGTTCTGCAATTGGCGATGGCTGGGGCCGAGCACTTGGTAGATACTCTCGGTGCCGCAGACAAGCCAAAAGGCAATGGAGTAAATTGAAAAAGAGAAGGGGGCCCAGAGAAGCGTAGAAACCTGCTGTGGGAGGGTTTGACTGGGATGTGTAGGTATGCATCCTTTAGGTCTAGGGTGACCAAGAAAGCTTGAGATGGAATGAGGGGTAAAAGGTTTGAAGGGAGAGCATCTTGAAGGAGGGAACCTGTAGGAACAAGTTTAGGTAAGAGAGGTCCAGGATAGGTCTCCAGGGGCCATCCTTTTTTGGGACTAAGAAAAGGCAGGAGTAGAAGCCTCGTCCCTCCTGACCTGAGGGAACTGGTTCTATGGTACCTTGGGAGACTAGTTTCTACAGGAAGGGAGGAAGTAGAGGGAGTTTATTTTTGGGAGGGAAAGGAATCCTTACTGGTAAAGGTATTTCTTTCCAGAAAAGAAAGAATCCTTTTTGGATGATGGAAAGAACCCACCCATCTGTAGTGATGGTTTTCCAACAAGGGAGGCATTGGGTAAGGCGGGCGGACAGGGGCACTTGGGCAAGGCAGTCAGCGCAGAGGAGGGTCCCGCTCTATCTGGAAAGGGCTGTTTGCTAGAGGGTTGTAGTTGAGGGAGTCTGGGATAAAGTTCTCAGAGATCCCCTACGTGGTCTGGTAATAGAAGGGTGAGATGTGGAAGTGGCCCTTCTAACAAAGGATGTTTTGACTGGGTAGTCCATGTAATATCTAGGCACTGGGGAAATCTGCAAGTGCTCAATGTTCTGCAGTTCCTTGCTTTTTTCTTGCAAGTTTTTAAAAGGTTCTGCAGCATTTTTGCCAAATAGAAGATTATCTACAGGTCAGGAGTATCCATAATCTTGGCTTTAAAATCATCTGGCAGAGGTTGTAGTCTGAGCCAGGAGCATCTGCGCAAGGCGGATGCAGTGGCAGCAGATCTAGCAACTGCTTCTGCAGCATCATAGCTGCAGTGGATAGAGTGTCTGGCTAGTTGGGTGGCCAGAGACAATTTGGAGGAAACATCAGATTTGGATGGAGAGTCAGGGGTGGTAGCCAACACGGTAAGATGCTTGAGAGACTAGGTCTAGGGCATACTTCATCATGTGGGTTTGGTAGTTTATAGCTCTGAAGGCTAGGGTAGAGGGGGTGTATAACTTTTTTCACCCATCCTGTCCATGGTTTTGCTGTCTTTATCGGATGGCAGTAGGGAAGCAGAAGGCAACTGACTAGACTACCTGTCTGGGGATACTGCAATAAAAGCTGGGTCGTCCAAGGGTGGTTTTAATAAGAACTTACAGTCATCAGGGACTTTGTAAAACCTATCTGGCCTCTTAGGGGCAGGAGGTTGAGAGTCTGGGTTCTGGAAACAGAAGCAAAGGGATACAAGAAAGCTGGGAGTACTGGAAGGATGGATGAAGGTGAACGGGCATCAAGCGGTAGAAGCTCAAAGTATCTCTTGTGGGTTTCAGAGACTAAAGAAGTATCCCACTTGAAATCCTCTTTCATTTTTGAGATCGTCTCTCCAAATAAGTCTTCAGGTGGAGAGTCCCCTTCAATAGAGTCCTCTTCAGGTGAGTAATAGTCTAAAGCAAATCTGTGAAACACAGGAGACAGATTCCTCAGAGGAGGAGTAAGATTGGTCTGGGTTTTCCTGAGTAACTGTTTGCAGAATAGATGCTAAAGGCAGGGATAAGGCAGAGGCCAGCGTATGACTTGGTACAGGGAAGCTAGTGGGAGTAGGGCCTGTAGGCCTAAGTGCCATAAAGGTCTACATCAAGGAGGTGGTGAAGGACTCCCAGTCTGGGGCTGCTGGAGGCACTGGGCTCAAGTATTTAGTTTTCTGCTTCCTTTTAGACGGCGTGTGCATCTGGGTATGCACGAAAACGGAGGCCTGCACTGGTGTAGGAGATTGGTGTTCTCCCTCGACGGTGGTAATGACCAACTGAATCAACTCCACTAACGTGCTTTCCATGGGTACTGACATGGCCTCTTCCAGACGAGCCATCGGAACCGGAGTAATCTGGTGTCCCTTGGCCCCTAGAACAGTAGTCGGCAGAACATCTGAAGGCGGAGCGTTACTTGGAGACGACCTGCAAACCTTGGCCTTCTTCCACTGTAGTCGGTCTGAGGTGTTTAAGCCTTCAGTTTTCTAACAATAGATTTAACGTGACCAGATGGCTGCGTAAGGTCTTGGGTAAGAAGAATTGGCAAACAGAGCATGCCTTGTGGTTGTGCTGTTTACCTAAACAAAAGACACAGCAGTCGTGGGAGTCTGTGCAGAAGCTAGCACCCGCAACTACATTTCCTCTTTCTGCATCGGCTAAAGAAAATAACTACAGCAACCAAGCTAAAGCTTACATACGAAAAAAGCAAACCCCAACGGGGTTACTTATCTTTCAGAAGTCTTTGGACATAGGAGCGAAGCGGTCAAAGTAATAGTCTGCGGCTGAAAAATTCTGAGGTCTGTGCGTGCCAACGCCACACATACTCCATGTTTTATGGCCCTACGTGTGACGTCCCACACACCTACGGCAGCCAGGCTTTGCTTTTGTATAGCAGCCTACGTTGGGTTGACGGAGGGCTGGAAATCCCACAGAATGAATACTGCAACATGGAAATAGGACATGGTTCTGATTTCAGGAGCTCACACAAATAGGGTAGAACTACAGGTACATCCACCTGGAAGGGGTTTAGTTGCCTTTGAAGACACCAGCTGGAGAACCTTTTCCATTTTGATAAATAGGATCTCCTGATGGTAGTAGGTTTACTGGCCTCCTGCATGACAGATAGCATGTCCTCCAAGTAAAGGTGTCCGAAAGGGATCAGAAGCTTATCACCCACAGGGTAAGGCTGTGGGTTTGAAGATGTGGATGGATGAGAAATCCCTTGTGTTGTGTGAGAAGGTCCATCTTGTGAAGCAAGTTGCAGTGATAGTCACTGGCAAGAGACAGAAGGGGGGAAATTAATCTTGCCTTGGCCAATAGGGGGTCACCAGCAACATTTTTGGTTTGTCCCGCTTAAGTTTCATCAGGCCCTTTTGGATGAAAGGGAAGGCAGGAAAGCATATAGGAACAGCCCCTTCCATGAAACTGAAAAGGAATCCACTTTTCACACTATTGGTGAGGGGAGCCAGGAGCAGAATAGCTGTAGTTGCCTGTTCTGAGGGGAGACAAACATCTGTGGGATGCCCCAATGGTGGACAATGTCTAAGATATCTCTGTGCAAAATCCTTTAGTGATTCAGAGGCAAAGACCTGCTGAGGGCATCTGCTGGATGGTTGTCCTGTAATGGGATGTATACTGCCTGCAATGTTACATTGTACTGAGTGAGTAGTTCCCATGCTTGTATTGCCAGCCTGCAAAGTAAATAGGATCTGGTCCCACCCTTGCTTGCTGATGCACCATATCACTGTGGCGTTGTCTGAGGGGGGCCAAGTTGTATGAGCGGGAGGAAGGTCTTCAGGGCTAGGAAGACAGCAGTCATTTCCCTCACTGACAAATTTTTTCTGGAAGGCGAGCTCCCATTGAGCCTGTACCTCGAGTCCATTCATGATGGCCCTCATCCCAGATCAGAAGCATCTGTGTACATGAACTGGACTGCCTTGGAGGGCAAGACCTGGATTCTGGCTTATTTGTTGGATCCACCAACTCAACACATTTTAGAAAAGGTAGGAAGGGCACTTGAAAATCCACGGACAGATTGTGCTGGGAACAGACATTTTTCAAGTATCAGTGGAACTTACTCATGTGCAACCTGGCAAGGGGTAGCATTGGAAGAGTAGCTGCCATTACGCCTAGAAATTCCCTGGCTGAGTTGTGGGTGACTAGAACAAGGTCTTGTAAGAAGTTTGTAAGAGAGGAGACCTTGTCTTGTGGGAGGAAGGCTTTCATCAAGCATGTCCATATTCTGCAACCCAGGAAGATCTGTTCTTGGGATAGGGAGAGGGTGGACTTCATTATGTTCACAGAAAAAGTACAGTTGTGTACCTACCATAAATGTAGATGTTAGAGTGTATTCACTGTTGCAGTCATTACAATTGGGTTATCCTGCTGGCAGGCTACCCGCAGTCGGCCCGAGTTCCAAAGTTTAGATCCTGCGTCGGTTGCTATTGCCTCCTCCCTGACGTCAGTGCGCCAGAGATATAAAAGATGCAGCAGACGCCATTTTCTTCAGTTTTTCTTGCCCCAGATGTCAGGTGCCCCAAAAATGGTAGGCTAAATTATGCCAATAAGCATGCATGCACAAAACACAACTTTTCCTTCATCTACAAGCAAATACACCACATAAGTTGTATAGAATAGAGAAGTACAGATAAGTCCCAGCAAAGGAAAAGGGAGATGGTGGGAGGGTAACTTGGACTGCAACAGTGAATACACTCGAACATCTACACTTATGGTAGGTACACAACTGTACTATGTTCGTGTCTCACTATTGCAGTCATTAAAACTGGGTTGAATCCCAAAGCCAAGGTTGGGAGGCTGGTGCTAAATAGGATTAGGAGAGGCCATCAGGCCCAGAAGAACTGCAGTGGCAAAGCCTGCTCTGGATTTAGAGTAGAGAAGTAAGTGATGGTGCTTTGTAAAAGTATGCACTGAACTCCAAGTTGCAGCCTCTAAGATGTCTTTGGTTGGTACTCCTCTGAGGAAGGCTGTACTCCTCTGAGGAAGGCTGCTGAAGTGGCTGCGGCTCTGGTTGAATGTGGTCTAATGCCCTTAGGCACTGATTTGCCATGCTGTGAATAGCAGAAACGAATGCAGTGACCTATCCACTTTAAAATAGTCTGCTTTGAGATAGGCTTTCCTTGTGATCCTGCAGCATATGCCACTAGAAGTTGTTCGGTCTTTCTGAAAGCTTTGGTTCTGTCCAAGTAGAAGCGTAGCTGCCTGTGAATGTCCAAAGAATGCAGAAATCTCTCACCCTTATTCTGTGGGTTTGGATAAAAGTTAGGCAAATGAATTATTTGGTTAAGGGCCACACTGGACACTACACCTTAGGCATAAATGTAGGGTTTGTCCTCAGAGAAACCCTGTCAGGATAGAAAATGATAAAAGGTTCCACAGCCATGAGAGCCTGTAACTGAGACTCGTCTAACGGAGGTTATTGCTAGGAGCAGAGCTGTTTTCCAGGATAAGAATTTTATATCAGCTGCAGAGGCTGGCTGAAACAGAGGCAGTGTGAGTTTTTCCAAGACATAGTTGAGGTCCCATGCAGGTACTGGTGCTCTCCTTGGAGGTCTTATGTTTTTGGCCCCTCTGAGGTACCGCCGTAGTAACGGATGAGAAAACATAGGTGGTTCTGTATTGTAATGAGCTGAAATGGCAGAGGCATGAATTTTAATTGATGAAAAGGAAAGGCCTTTATCAAGCATCTCAGTTAAGTATTGCAAAATCTGAGGAATATTTGGAACAGTTGTGTCAATACCTTGTGCCTGGTTCCAAGCACAGAATCTCTTCCATTTTTCTGCATAAGATTTTCTGGTGCTAGGCCGCCTGCCCTCCAAAATAACATCCATCACTGCTTTAGAGAGAGGTGTGGCTTGAATGGCTACATTATCTGACATGCTGCCAGGTTTAAGGTCCTGAGTTGGCAGTGCAGTATCTGACTGTCTTGCTGGGTCAATAAGTGAGAATTTGAGGTAAGGTCCAAGCTGGGCATTGAGACAAGCTCTTTAGGATTGGGTACCAGTGCTGGCGGGGCCAGTTTGGGGCAATCGGTATCATTTTTGGTTTCTCTTGTCTGACCTTCAGGAGTACCTTGGGGAGGAGAGGCATAGGAGGGAAGGCATATACTGTTAAGGTTTTTCCAGCTGAAAGATAGAGCATCCACTTTCCATGCTTGCTTGTGATAGTCCTTGTACAGAATCTCTGTAGTTGGTAGCTGTGAGGGGAGGCAAATAGTCTATGTCCGGGCATCCCCAGTTCCTTGTTATCATGCTGAAGACTTGTGGATCCAATTTCCACTCGTGGGGATCCATTAGGTTTCTGCTTAGTTCGTCTGCCAGAGTATTTGTCCTTCCTTGCAGGAATTGTGCTTGCAGATGTACTTGGTAAGTCAATGATGTGTCGCACAAGTTCATGGCTAGCCTGCAGAGGGGGTAGGAATGTGTGCCTCCCTGCTTATGTACCACATGACTGTAGTACTGCCAGTCTTTATCAGTAGTTGTCCTGGATGAAGTAGATCCTTGAAGGCTGTCAGGGCATTCTGAACAGCTAGCATCTCTTTCTGATTGATATGTAGATGCATTTGACTTTTGGACCATGTGCCCTGAATACATCTTCCTGCCATATGGGCCCCCTAGGCATAATCTGATGCATCTGTTGTCAATGTTTGCCTGGCTGTGGGTAAGGTGAATGGTTGTCCCGTGTTGTCGTGACAGGCTTTTGCCCACCATCGAAACTCCTGTTGCAGGCAGGGAATAAGGGTAATTATTGTTTCCAGGCTGTGGCAATGCTGAGTCCAAACACTTTTTAGATACCATTGAAGTTTCCTCATATAGGTTCATACTAGGCTATTCGCCCTAGGGCATTTATAAGCCTAGCCAGAGTGTGTTTGGCTTTCGCCACCCATTTTAAATTAATTTTGCTATGCCTTTTTTGAGGTTAGTATACTGTGCCTCAATCTAACAGTGACATAGAAGTGATAGCTGGGGTAAACCTACGATCTCCCAGCCACTCATCAAGATTCCTCTTGAAGAGAGTCAATGTGGGACTCTGCCTAACCTGGACTGGGATTTTATTCCAGAGTGAAGGGAGCCTCTGGGTTATGAATCTGTCCCTCCAGCATGTCCTATTTATTTCAGTGCTGAGGTTCAAGTCGCTCGAGCGCGTAGCTCGATGGGATTTGGATTTTCTGTGGTGCAGCATGTCCATTAACTCCGGGTTGGACATGGCTTTATACGTCAGACACAGATCGCCTCTGAGCAGGCGGTATGCCACAGAGTAGAGCTGGAGTTTCCTTAACCGGGCAGCATATGGCATCTGTTTGAGCCCTTTGATCCTCTTGGTGAGGTACTTTTGGGGTCTTTCCAGTTGCTGCAGGTGTCTGGTAAGGTACATCCCAAAAGGGGCATTGTACTCAATTATGGGCCTGATGAGGGATGAGTAAAGAGGCACGATGACCTCTCCTGATCTAGATGTGAATCCCTTCATGATTAGGTGGGCTATATAAAATGTTTTTCTAACCACTTTGGCCACGTGGTTGTCAAATGAGAGATTGCTATCAACTAGGGTCCCCAGGTCCCTAATGACTTCTGTACTTAATGGATTACCATCTATGTGGTAATTTGTAGGCACTTTGTTTTTGCCAAAGGGGATGACTATACACTTTTTGGCGTTTAGCTTGAGGCCATGGCTCTGGCACCAGTTGTCTGTTTCTATGAGGCACTTTTGGAGGATGCTTGTGTAGGCTGGAGAGTTGATTATGGCGCCCAGTTTGCAGTCATCTGCAAACTTGGTCAGCCACAGTCCTTCCGTGTTGGCCTGTACCGCCGAGAAATATATACCGAACAATAGAGGGCCCAGGACTGAGCCTTGTGGGACGCCACTTGTAACTTGTTTGGAGTCTGACATGGCTCCAGCAATTCTAACCATGTGGGTTCTGTCCTTGAGCCAGTTTGCAACCCATCTAGTGACATAGGGGTTTATATTTAAGCTGGTGAGCTTATCTATAATGCCCGAGTGGGGTATTGTATCGAAGGCTTTTGCGAGGTCCAGGTAGGCTGTGTGGACCACCTTCCCCTCGTCAATGGCCTTGGTGACTGTTTCAAAGAAATTGACCAGGTTTAAGAGGCAGGATCTGCCCTTAAAGCCAAACTGGGTAGGATCCAGTGTCTGTAGGTCCCCAATATCTTTATTTATGAGGTCCATGATGATCCTTTCCATAGCTTTGCAGACCAAGCTAGTCAGGCTTATGGGGCGATAGTTTCCAGGATCCGTTGAGGCACCACCTTTGTGGAGAGGGACCACTGTTGCTGTACGCCACTCTTTGGGTACATATCCTGTAGTAAGGCTAAGATCGAACAGTAGTTTTATGTTTGGGTTTAGCTCTTCTTGGAGTTCATGTAGGACGCAGTCCGGGACACCATCTGGCCCCATTGATGCTGTGTTTTTTTGCTTTGGAGAGGGCAGCTCTTACCTGAGCATCTGAGATGTCAGGGGGCAGCACTCTGTTGGGATAGATATTTGCCCTTTTGGTGAGGGGGGGGGGTTTGCACTGAACCTGTCAGCTAGGATGTTGGCAATACCTGTGGGCTCGGTGTATTTTTTGTCATTTTGGAGTAATTCTGAGCATATCTGGGAATTCCCACCCAGGTTCCTAACATAACTAAAGAAAGCCTTGTGATTATCCTTAGTGTCCTGTGCAATTTTTCTCTCAAAGCTGGCCTTAGACGATTTTATGAGTGCCCGTAGTTTTTTGCTAATACTGATCAGAGATGCTTTCCCTTTTTGGGATTTTACTCTATCATGTAGTAGCTTCCTCCTTCTATTGTATAGTTTGTTTATGGCTGGGGTCCACCAGACAGGAAGTCTGCCTTTGGAGGATTGGGTCTTGGTTTTATTTGGGATTGCATGATTCATGCATTCCTGAAGGTGTTCATAGAATGCGTTTATAAAGGATTCTGCGGTCTGGGCCGTATTTTCCATAGGCCCCGGGGGCTTTGAAGGATTTCGCCTCGGTTTTGAGGCGTGTGAAATTTGCTTTAGAGAAGTTTTTCACTGTGGTTTTCTGGGCAGGGGGTGGGGTCGGGATGTGAATATCTAGTGAGATTAGTTTATGGTCTGATCTTACCAGTGAGGGATACACTTCTGGTCTGGAGCATAGTGTCCCCATGTTGGTGATGATCAGGTCCAGTATGTTTTCCCCTCTTGTGGGAGTGGTAACAAGTTGTTCCATAGCATTTGAGTTTATAAATTCTAGGAACCTTTGGGCTAGGGTGTTGGAGCTAGAGTAATGCTCCCAGTCTATGTTTGGGTAGTTAAAGTCACCCAATATAATGGTGTTTGGAGAGACTTTCATATTTCCTAGTATTCTCAGGAAGGCCGAGTGGGGTTCCTGTGTTTGGGAGGGTGGTCTGTAGCAGGCTATAAACTGGAAGGCAGTTTTACCCACAGTTAGTTGCACATGGATAGTCTCTGATGCTTCGTGCTGTGCCACCAACCTGGAGGTGTGGGTATCTGATAATATTGATACTCCCTCCTTTGTGGTTCGGTCCAAGTTTTGGGGCCGAAAAGCATGGTATGAGGTATAACCTGGTAGTGCTGGGGTGCTCTCGGGAGCCTTGAGCCAGGTTTCTGCTACTGCACAGATATCGATGTTCTCCATGCTAAGGAGAGTTTCGAAAAGTGCATCTTGAGGTTTAGACTTCTGGCGTTGAGTAGCATTACTCAGTTTCTTATCCCTTGTGATACCTATGGAGGTGGGTTTGTCTTTTGAGCCTTGCCTAAAAAAGGCACTATGGGGGAAGCAAGAGCCTTTGCCAATATCCGAAAGACCAGGGGTGACAGGTGCAAGCCATCCCTAGCGAAGCATCGTGGCTTGTCGAGCATGTCATCCCAGGCTGACAGGCATTGGATCCCCTTCGAATGACACCAACACTTAAGCCAATTGTTGAAATTGATCATCTTGTCTTCATATTGTGGCATCATTCTTGGTGAGGGTAAGATGCTACTCAAGGTCAGGGTCATACCGGCCTGGGCTACATGCTCAGAGAGCTCCTCTATGTCTCTTTTCATGTAGTCCACGGAGGTACGTCTCAGGTCATTCACTCCAGCATGGACAATGAGAATCATATTTGTAGTTGCCTTGGAGTGACCTGAGTGCTTGTGTTATGTGGCGGATCCTAGCACCCGACAGGCAGCTCACAGTGACCTTCTCCTTGTTCAGCCTGGTGAGCGGTACGTCAGTGTGCCTGACGATAGAGTCACCTAATACAAAAGTGTATCAGGTGTGTTGTTTAGCCTTAAGGGCTGTGACTGTTCGGCACACTGGCTTTGTGAGCTATGTGTTGCACGTGTTTTGTTTTGGGGTAGCTGTTGCTTGGGTGTCTGCTTTGGAGGTCTCTGCTGCTTAGGCAGATTTTTATTTAGAGCCTCCGAGTATGTTTTTGTGTGTTTATGTGTTTGGTTTGTTGTCGTGGTAGGTCTATGTGAGACTGGAATTGTAGTGAGTGTGGTTTCCTTCTCCTCCTGACTGGTTACGCCAGTACTGAGTTGAGAGAGCTTAGCCTCCAGTTTGGCTATATGGTTGCATCTCTCACATGTGTTGGAATTTGTTGGGAAGAGGAGAGGGTTGTCTGTGTACATGAGGCAGTTGTAACATTGCCTCAAGATTCCCAGATTCACCAGCTGGACCGGAGAGGAGATTGACAACTGACCTTTGAACATGCTAGAATAGTATTGGGAATTCCTTTATAATTGAAAAAAAGGGCCAATGGGGAACAAGGTACTCAAGGGGAGTTTGTGAGGGTGTAGTGCTTTTAATTTTTTAGAGCGGACTTATATAATTGCTTTAGTGAGCAAGTGCCAGGTAACTTAAATGCAATGTGTTACAGGTAACTTAAATGCAAAAACGACAAACAGTAACTTTCTTTCAAGCGAAAAAAGGAAATAAGTACAGCAAGCAATGCAGATATCACTAGGGATCCACAAAAGTGCTAAAAGGCCGCGTTTTAGGTGGAATTAGCGTTTCAGGGAAATAAACAAGCAGCATACAAATAAAGCTAAATTCAGCAGGCCTGGATCTAGTCTATGCTAAAGCAAACAAGGTGTACCAATTTCAGTAAGAAACAGTTAGAATATGCAGGCACTAATAAGCCTTTAACCAGAAATTCCCTACTCAGAAGGGCAGAGTCCAGCCTCTCCTCCCACAAGAGTGCAGACTGCAATCCTTCTTAACATAAAATAACTGGCCTGAAGCCCAAGTGCTTAAACCAGAACTAATACACTTTTAGAATAACAGACATTGAGCTCTCAATCAGCAGTTCCCAACTTAGAAGGATGTAAGCTACCTGTCCTGCCACCACAGTGCAGGCCACAAACCTTCCTAATGTAAAACAACTGGTCTGAAGCCCAAGTCCTTAATCCAAAAGACTTAGAAATGATAGCTACACTTCAATCAAGTTACTACCAGCAGTAATAAATACAACTGAATACTTTAAAGAATGCCTGGATTAGTGATCAAGTTATACAAACAAAGCTAGATTCAGCAGGCCTGGATCTAGTCTATGCTACAGCAAACAAGGTGTACCAATTTCAGTAAGAAGCAGTTTAAATATGCAGGCACTATAAGCTTTAACCAGAAATTCCCAGCTCAGAAGGACAGAGTCCAGCCTTCTCCTCCCACAAGAGTGCAGAACACGAACCTACCTCTTAATGTAAAATAACTGGCCTCAAGCCCAAGTGCTTAAACCAGAATTAATACACTTTTAGAATAACAGACACTGAGCCCTCAATCAGCAGTTCCCAACTTAGAAGGATGTAAGCTACCTGATCTGCCACTACAGTGCAGACCACAAACCTTCTTAATGTAAAACTGGTCTGAAGCCCAGGTGCTTAAACTAAAAGGCTTAGAATGAGTTACACCAAGCAGTAATAAATACAATTGAGTACTTTTAAGATAACGCAAAAGCAAAATAAAGTAGGAAAAAACACAAATACAGTAAAAGCAGATGCATTTTTTTTTTTTGGAAAGAGAAAGGAGTAGCAGAAACTAAGCTGATTGGCCTTCTCAAATGCTCTCCCTGTACTGGGTAGAATGAGGTAATGACACTAGACTGGGAGGAGGGTCCCAGATCAAATTTACACTATGGGCGGGCAACTGCAAAGCCACCAACTATAAAAACACTATACCAACAGGGAGGGAGGGTAGGAAACAAACTGCAGAAATGCAGTCTTGCAGAAATGCATTCTTGCATATGGAATTAGCAGAATGCAGGATGCTATGAAGCCCAAAGTCTGCAGAATTTTTCATGCAGATAACTGGGTCTTTGTTGCCAACATTTTGAAATAAGTAGTCAGTTGTCTGTGTTTGTCTGGCATGAGATAAGCCATCTGGGCAGTTGTATTTAGGCTTGCACCCAGGAAAATGATCTCTTGAGAGGGTATGAGTTTTGATTTCTTTTCGTTTACTGTGTACCCTAGACCTGTTGGTAATCTTTTTACAAACGCCAGATGCTGTAGTAGAATGTCCTTGTTCTCTGCTTGAATAAGGCAGTGGTCCAAGTAAGGATATATTTGTATTCCTCTGTCTGCAAAATGCAATTACTGGTGCAAGGCATTTTGTGAAGACCCTGGGCACAGTAGATAAGCCAAAGGGCAGTGCAGAGAATTGGTAATTCAATTAGAGAATTGAACCAGCTATAAATCTGAGATATCTTCTGCATGATTGTCTGATGGGGACATGCAGGTATGCTTCTTTTAGGTCTAAAGTCACAAGCCAAGCCTTGCTGCCCAATATGGGCAGAAGCTGCTGCAGAGTTAACATTTTGAATTTTGGAATATCCAGGAATGTGTTTAGGATAGACAGGTCCAGTATTGGTCTCCAGGCTTTGTCTTTTCTGGGCACCAAGAATATCCTTAAGTAGAATCCTAGTCCATGCTCTTGCTGTGGTACTAGCTGAATGGCTCATGTCCATGAGGGATGAAACTTGTGCCTCTGCCCATTGACTGTGTGGCAGGTCTGGCATACCGTTTGGCCTTGGCAGGGTGTGAAATTGGAACCTGTAGCTTTGTGATACGATATTTAAGACCCATTTGTCCTGGGTGAAAAAAGTGCTAGTTTTCCCCCCAAAGGGGCTGCCAGAAGTTAAGTGCTTGGTGCTGGCAGGGGAAAGCCATTGGGACTGTTTCCTGTATGGCTGTGATTTTTCCTCTCCGCTTTTGGAGGTAGAAGCACCCCATTGTTTAGGCCTGTATGAGCCTTGGGGCTGTGATCTGCCTCTGGGGCGTCTGTATCTGCCTCTGTGGCCTGACTGACACTAGAAAGGACCAATTCTTTGTAAGCCAGTTTCTGCTAAATCTGGGAGGCTGTACCTGCAAGAAATCCTTGACTGCATAGATTTAGCTTTGTCCTCCATTTTCCTCAACACCTCTTCTGCTTTAACACCAAACAAGGTATCATGCTGTAATGGAGCATCTAATAGTTTTGCTTTAACATGATCAGGCAGATTCTGTTCTTTTAACCAAGCATGCCTCCTAATGACAGAACCTGTAACAGCGGCCCTGCAGGAGGCCTCTAGAGAATCAAAACCACATTGCAAAGTATGCTTTCTCACTTGTTCAGCTGCATGCAATAAATCCTGCATTTCTTTGTTTTCTACACATTCTGAATTTGTCAATATTTTCTGTTTAAGCAGTGACACAAGATATTGCTGACATTTAAGCACATGAAACAGGCAATTTAAAGCTCTTACAGCCAAGGTAGCAGAAGTATATATCTTATTCCCCCATCTGTCCAGGGCCCTTGAATCCCTATCAGAGGGGATAGGGTTTTTTGCAGTGGAAGCCATGACCACTTTGTGACCCTGACAGAGAGTTTCTGGGTCAGCAGCAGGGTTTTTATAAAGACATTTATGTGAATCAGAAATCCTATAGTATGTCTGGCTTAACAGGAGCTGGTGATAAAGAGTGAGGAGACAGACTCTGAAAATGCATCTACAATGTCTAAAACAGGAAGGATAGCAAGGGGCCTGTGCTAAGGTAATAAAAGGAAGTCTCTGAGCCTTTTCTTGGATTCTGAGTAATCTTGGCTCTCCCAGTGGAAATGCTCCCTCATAGTTATGCAGGATCTCCCCAAACGAATAATCCTCAGGAGGAGAGGCTGAATGGATAGATTCTTCAGCATCAGAATCCTCATAGGGAGGAAGAGAATATTCCTGTTCAGAAGAGGAATCAGAGGAAATGGAAACCTGATCTGAAGACTCATATTCTATCTCTTGCCCAGGCCTCTTATCAGGGAGGGGGAGGGGGATGGGAACCCCTGATCAAAGTAATTAGGCCTTCGGCCATTTCAAGCATCTGTTTTTTAGGCATGGTGGCCGTCCAGGAGAATGCTGTACTTGTTTCTTTGTCTTCAGAGCTGCTTTAGTCTTTGCCTTTGAAGCTGAAGTTGGTTTCACATATAACTGCGTAGGCCTGAAAACACACTCAAAAGCCGATGCCTGCTCTCAGTGGCTCCGGACCCATCTGAGGGAACAGTTTCCGAGTGTCCAATACCTTGTGTTTCCAGCAGCCTAGTCAGCTCCATGTGGGAGTCGGAAGCCGCCTGTGGCTCTGAGGTAGCGGGAGTCAGGGGCTGCGAAAGCACCTCACTGAGAACCGGGGACAGGCCTAGCAGAAGCCTTGTCGGTTTTGGACCTCGGATGCCTGTCCTTTTCTTTTGCTTTGCGCTTTTTATAAACTCCGGTAGTCGGTTGTTCCAATGGCATTATATAATTGAATCTTCTGCCAAAGTAATGAAATGCAAAATCGTACCGATGCTTAATAGCGCGTTGGTTAAATCTAGCACAAAACTGACAAGCAACATCGTGGTCAGGGCCTAGGCAAGGAATACAGTATGAATGAAAATCCTTATGAGATATTTGCTTCCCACAAGAAATACAGTTAACTTTTTCTGACATCGGTCTGGAGCAAGAAAAAAGTTTCCCCAACGGGGTACTTAGCTTTAATGAAGACTTCGGATCTTAAATTCGAATTTGAAAATCTCAGGTGTTGGCCAACCGGCACTTGCGAACTGCTTTTGCTTCGGACACCGCGCAGCAAGAAAGACTGGGGAAAATGGAGTCTGCTGCAACTTTTATACCTCTGGCACACTGACGTCAGGGAGGAGGCGACATCAACAGACGCCGGACATAGACTTTGGAACTCAGGCCGACTGCGGGTAGCCTGCCAGCAGGATAACCCAATTGTAACGACTGCAACAGTGAAACACGAACATCCCCAGACCTGGAAGGAGAGAGTGAAATTGCAGGTGTGCCTGAAGAGTGCTGTCCTCTTCTGCTTGGATGAGTAGGTAGTCTAGGTAAGGGTAGATCTGAATGCCTTTTGTTCTGCAAAAGGCTACTGCTGAGGCCAAGAACATTGTGAAAACTATTGGTAGTGCAGACAAGCCAAACAGTAAGGCAGTAAACTGTTAGTGCAAGAATAGCACAACAAAGCGTAGAAATCTTCTGAAGTCTAGGTGAATGGGGATATGGAGATATGCTTCCTCCGGGTCAAAAGTGGCCATGAAGGCGTAGCGTGTCAAAAGTGGAAGGGTTTGTACAGATAGCATGTATGGTGAGCACATACAGGAAATGGTTCAACAGGGAAAGGTCCAGTATAGGCCTCCATGGGCCCTCCTTTTTTGGGACAAGGAACAGCCTGGTGTAAAACCCCTGACCCTCTTTCCCTGCTGGAACCCTTTCTATGATGCCTTGTGATAATAAATCCTGGATGACCTGAGGTATCAGATGAATTTGATTTTTTGGAGGTAGGGGTATACCTTTTGGTAAAGGCTTTTTCTGCCAGATCATAAGGTACCCGTTTTCTACTACTGATAAGAGCCAGCAGTCTAAAGTGACGTGTTGCCATAAGGAGTGACCGTGAGAGGCGGGTGGAGGGGATTTAGCCAGTCATGCATTGTTTTGTCTACCTGGAAATGGCTGCCTGGTTTAGATTGGGAGGGAGTAGTCCTAGGGGATGAGGGTTTCCCTAGCCCCTTTCCTATGCTTTGAGGAAGAAATGGAAGAAGCAGGTGTCCTGCTGACAAAGGTAGGTTTTGCAGGGTAGTTCCTGTAGAATTGTGGAACTGGGAGATACCAGTAGATGCTTCAGGTCTTGCAGTTCCTTGCTTTTATCCTACAAACTTTTGAATAGTTCTGCAGATTGCTTGCCAAACAGGAACTTGTTCTCCTGGGCAGCATCCAGGATCTTGTTCTTCAAGTTATCAGGGAGGGGTTGAAGTCTGAGCCAGGAGTACAGTACAGTTGTGGACACATCATAAATGTAGATGTTAGAGTGTATTCACTGTTGCAGTCATCATACTTGGGTTATCTGCCTGCAGGTAGCTCTCAGTCGGCCTGAATACCAGATACTTAGCATTTCTGCTTTGGTTGCTGTCACTTAAGGACTGACGTCGGGGTATAAAAACAGGAAGCAGACGCCATTACATCAGTTTTTCTTGCCCCAAATGTCAGGAGCCCCCAAGTAAGGAGCTAAACTATGATGGAAAAATCTCCACCAGTAAAAAGTAAATACCATTACCCCTGCAAGGGGTGAGTAGTACACACACAGAGGAGAAACAAAGAGTGAGACGGGAGCGGGAGGGAAAAGTACAGTTTTGTACCTACCATAAATGTAGATGTTAGAGTGCTAATACAGCTGCAGTAATCACAGATGGGTTCTCCTGCCGTCAGGCGGGTCCTCGGTCGGCCGAATTCCAAAGTCTAGGTCCGGCGTCGGTTGTTTTCGCCTTCTTCCCTGACGTCAGTGTGACAGGGGTATATAAGACACGGCTGACGCCATTTTCTTCAGTCTTTCTTGCCCCAGATGTCGGGTGCCCCCAGTAGGAAGGCAATACATAAATTATATTTATATACATGCAAT
Organism: Protopterus annectens; assembly: GCF_019279795.1. Classification (NCBI taxonomy): domain Eukaryota; kingdom Metazoa; phylum Chordata; order Ceratodontiformes; family Protopteridae; genus Protopterus; species Protopterus annectens. The sequence goes on along the minus strand of NC_056726.1, from coordinate 767,403,437 downwards.
ATAATCAAAAAACAGTAGTTGCAAGCAAATATACCATAGAAGGATAACCCAATCAGGTTGTATGAAGAGGGGTTAGGCCCTAGGCCTTTACCAAGAGGGGAATGAGGGAGGGAAAACTGTACTGCAGCTGTATTAGCACTCGAACATCTACATTTATGGTAGGTACAAAACTGTACTATGTTCATCGTGCATACAGCTGCAGTAATCACAGATGGATAGAATCCCAAAGCTACGCACAGGGTGGTAGGCACTAGGTGGAACTGGGATGAGCCAGAATGCCCTGCAACACAGCAGTGGTAAAGCCTGCTCTAGTTTTGGAATATAAAGGCAGGTGGTAGTGTTTTGTGAAGCTATGCACAGAACTCCAAGTGGCTGCCTCCAAAATATCTTTGGTAGGAACTCCTCTGAGGAAGGCTGTAGAGGTAGCTGTGGCCCTGGTGGAGTGGGATCAGATACCTGTAGGGACAGATTTTCCATGATAGGAGTAACAAAACCGTATGCAGTGGCCTATACATTTTGAAATTGTCTGTTTGTTAACTGGCTTCCCTTGAGCTCCTACAGCATAGGACACAAAAAGTTGTTGTGATTTCCTGAAAGGCTTTGTTCTGTCCAAATAATAACGTAGCTGTCTATGGATGTCTAAGGAGTGTAGCAGCCTTTCCCCTTTGTTTTGAGGATTGGGGTAAAAGGTAGGTAAGTGTATGGCTTGATTTAAAGCTACCCTGGATACCACTTTAGGCATAAATGACAGGTTGGTTCGAAGGGAAACCCTGTCCTGATGGAAGATGAGAAAGGGCTGCACAGCCATGAGGGCTTGTAGTTCCGAAACCCTACGAGCTGAGGTAATGGCCAGAAGGAAAGCTGTTTTCCAGGACAAATATTGCAAATCTGTTGAGGCAGCTGGTTCAAAGGGAGGCAATGTTAATTTTTCTAGAATGTAATTAAGATCCCAGGCTGGCACTGGTTGTTTCCTTGGTGGTCTTATATTCTTAGCCCCTCTGAGGAACTGCCTTAAGAGTGGGTGAGAGAATACAGGTGGATCCGTGTTGAATTCTGCAGAAATGGCTGAGGCATGGATTTTTATGGAGGAAAATGAAAGTCCACTGTTCAGCAGCTCAGCTAGATACTGTAATACCTGAGGCAAATTCAGTTTTCGAGGGTCCTGGCCTTTTTTCTCATTCCAAGAGCAAAACAGTTTCCATTTTGCGGAGTAAGCCTCTCTAGTAGATGGCCTTCTGGCCTCCAAAATGACATCCTGCACCTCTTTGGGGAGTAGGGTCTGTTGTGGTGTTAAGGAATTTTCCATGCAGCGAGATTAAGTGTTTTCAGCTGACTGTGAAGAGTTTTGTAGCTGTGCTGAGTCAGCAGAAGAGGCATTAGAGGTAGGGGCCAGGGAGGAATATTTGTTAGGCTCCTCAGGAGTGGGTACCAGTGTTGTCTTGGCCAGTCTGGAGCAATCAGTATCATCTTCGGTCTGTCTGCTCTTGCTTTTAAGAGCACCTTGGGCAGAAGAGGCAGAGGTGGGAAAGTGTAAACTGTCCATGCTGTCCAACTGAATGAAAGGGCGTCCACTCTCCAGGCCTTTGGATGAAAGGTCCTTGAACAAAACTTTTCCAATTGATGATTCCTGTGGGAGGCGAAGAGATCTATGTCTGGCCTCCCCCACGCTTGGATTATCTTTGTAAACACTTGAGGATGCAACTTCCATACGTATGGATCTGTCATATTTCTGCTTAGATTGTCTGCCAGCGTGTTTTCCAAGCCTGGCAAGTACTGTGCTTGAAGTTCGATTTGCCATTCCAGAGCCAAGTTCCAAAGTGTCATGGCTAGTCTGCACAGGGGGTATGAATGTGTTCCTCCTTGCTTGTTTATGTACCACATTACTGTGGTGTTGTCTGTTCTTATCAATAATTGTCCTGGATGCAGGAGGTCCTTGAAAGCTGTAATTGCATTTATCACTGCTAGCATTTCTTTTTGATTGATGTGAAGGTGCTTTTCCTTTTGGGACCATTTGCCCTGAATGCACCTGTCTGTCATGTGCACCCCCCAGGCGTAATCTTAGGCATCTGTTGTGATGACTTGATTTGCTTGAGGCTTGCAGAATGGGAGACCTGTGTTTGTTTGACATGCTTGGGCCCAAAATAGAAATTCCTTTTGCAAACATGGAATTATTGGTATTATTGTTTCCAAACTGTGGCTGTGTTGAGACCATAGGTTTTTTTAGGTACCATTGAAGTTTCCTCATATGCAACTTTGCACATGGGATTAAAAGAATGCAAGATGCCATGAAGCCCAGAGCCTGCAGGATTTTCCTTGCAGTAAGCCTGGTACAATTTGCTAGTGTTTTGAAGTACTGAGTTAGTTGCCCCTGTTTTTCTGGCGTAAGATACGCCATCTGGGTGTTTGCGTCCAAGTTGGCACCCAGGAAAGTTATTTTCTGAGATGGTGTTAGCCTGGATTTCTCTTTGTTGATTGTGTATCCCAGAGAATTCAGTAACCGTGTTGCATAAGCCAGATGTTCCAGAAGTATATGCTTGCTGTCCGCTTGGATCAGGCAGTCGTCCAAATAAGGGTAAATTTGTATCCCTTGAAGTCTGCAGTAGGCAATTACTGATGCCAGGCATTTCGTGAATACTCTGGGCGCAGTAGATAAGCCAAAGGGCAATGCAGAGAATTGATAGTGGATTGAACCTGCAAGAAATCTGATGTATCTTCTGCAGCTTTGTCTGATTGGGACATGCAGGTATGCCTCCTTGAGGTCCAATGTTACCAGCCAAAACTCCTTGCCCAGCATGGGAAGAAGCTGCTGTAATGTGAGCATCTTGAATTTTGGTACGAGTAAGAATGTGTTTAGGATGGATAAGTCCAAAATGGGTCTCCAGTTGGTTCCTTTCCTTGGTACCAGAAATAGCCTGGAATAAAAATCTTGACCTTGTTTGTGAGTAGGTACCTCTTGAATAGCTTTCATGTCTATGAGCTCTGAAATTTGTAGTTGTGCCTCTGCCCTTTGTGTGGCAGGTTTGGCATGCCTCTCATTTCTGGGAGAGTGTGAAAATGAAATCTGTAGCCTCTGTTTATAACGTCCAGGATCCATTTGTCTGTTGTGACAATATGCCAATTTCTTGTAAATAATGCCAGCTTTCCTCCCAAGGGTGCTGCCAGCTGATACTTGCTTGGCATGGAAAGGAGGAAGTCATTGGGTTTGTTTCCTGTATTGTTGTGCACTATCTTCGCCACCTCTTGGTGCTGGAGTTTGCCATTGCCTGCCTCTATATGATCCTTGTGATTGCCCTCTGCCCCTTGTGCACCTGTATCTACCTCTTTGGGGCTTTGTCCGTGGCTGGAAAGGACCAGCTTTTAGAAGGCCAATTTCTGCTAAAACGTGGTGGTTGAACCTGTAGAAAAGCTTTGACAGTTTGCATAGATTTGGCTTTTTCTTCCATTTTCCATAGTATCTCCTCAGCATTAGTACCAAATAGTACATCCTTTTGTAAAGGAGCATCTAGTAGTTTAGCTTTCACATGATCAGGCAAGATTTGTTCCCTAAGCCATGCATGTCTACGAATGACTGATCCTGTAACAGCAGCTCTACTTGAGGCCTCTAGGGCATTATAGCCACATTGTAAGGTGTGTTTACCCAGTTGTTCTGCACTATGCATCATATCCTACAACTCCTTCAAATCTGGTTGTTCCGGTTGAGACATTTTATTTCTTAATTGTGATAACAGAAACTGCTGATATTTAAGCATATGAAACTGACAATTTAAGGCCCTCATGGCTAGGGTGGCCGAGGTATATACCTTTTTCCCCACCTTTCTAAGGATCTTGACTCTCTTTCGGAAGGTAGTGGATTCTTAGCAGTAGAGGCCTTCATTCCCTTGGAGCCTTGAGAAATGGTTTCAGGGTCAGCATTATGGCTTTTGTAAAGAAATTGGTGAGAGTTAGGAACTCTGTAGTACCTATCAGGCTTGACTGGGGCAGGAGGCAGGGAATCCGGATTAAGGCAAGCCTCCGAATAAACATCAAGTACGTCCAAGACAGGAGGTATCACCAGAGGTCTGTGTTGAAATAACAAGAGAAATTCCTTTTCTTGGAATCAGAAAAGTCTTGGCCTTCCCAATGGAAGTGTTCCCTCAAGGTGTGCAAGGTTTCCCCAAAAGAAAAATCCTCAGGAGGAGATACAGAAGGAATGGACTGCTCTGCATCAGAATCTTCAAATGGGGAGTAAGAGTGTTCCTCTACATCAGAATGTTCTGAAAAAATGGAGCTCTGATCAGAAGAGGGAGAATCTTCCTCCACTCTGGGTCTCTTGTCTGGAGGGGGTTGGGAACCCCTGATAAGAGTAATTAAATCCTCAGCCATTTTAAGCATCTGCTTTTTAGGCATGGGGCCTGGGGATGGGCCCTGTGCAACATGCCTCTTGGGATGCCTGGCTGATTTGGACTTAGTAAAGGCCTTAATGGAAAAGGAAGATGAGGGTCTAAAGACACCATGGGTGGAAGTGGACCTGTCCACATTAGGAGGCTCAACGCTCACAGTGGCTTCGGTGGTTGTAGTCTGGGTATGGGCCGAGGTACCTGCGGTCTCAGTTACAGAAGACACCGCCAAAGAAGTGTCGTCGGTAGTCAGGGACTGCATAGGCGTCTCGCTGAGAACCGGACCATGTGTAGCCGGTTTTGGCGTAGTGTCGGTGGGGACCGTGGACCTCGCGTGTCAGTCCTTGTCCTTGCGTTTTTTGGACAAAACGGTAGTCAGAGACTCCGACGACATTTTATAATCAAAGGCTTTACCAAAAAAGTGCTGGGTGAAATCCGCCCGACGCTTAATAGTGCGTTTATTGAAAGTAGCGCAAAAGCGACAGCCCGAGACGTCGTGGTCTGGGCCTAAACAAGGTATGCAGAGGGAATGGAAATCCTTATGCGGTATTTGCTTCCCACAAGAAATACAATTGTTAACTTTTTCTGGCATCGGTCTGAGGCAAGAAAAGTTTCCCCAATGGGGTACTTAGCTTTAATGAAGACTTCGGTTTCCAATTTTTCATAAATTCAGGAGCTGGCCGACCGGCACTTGCGAACTGCTTCTGCTTCGGGCACCGTGCGGCAAAAAAGACTGAAGAAAATGGCGTCGGCCGTGTCTTATATACCCCTGTCGCACTGACGTCAGGGAAGAAGGCGACAACAACCGACGCCGGACCTAGACTTTGGAATTTGGCCGACCGAGGACCCGCCTGACGGCAGGAGAACCCATCTGTGATTACTGCAGCTGTATGCATGATGAACATCCAGGACTACAACAGTGAATACACTTGAACATCTGCATTTATGGTAATTGTACACAACTGTACTATGTTCTTCGTGTCTCACTGTTGCAGTCATCACACTTGGGTTGATTCCCAAAGCTGTAGAAAGGGTGGAGGCAGTCAGGAAGTGTTTGACCTGGCTAGTATGCCCTGCAGGACAGCAGTTGCAAAACCCACCCTGGATTTGGAAAGTATAGGCAGGTGGTAAATGCTTTGTGAATGTGTGTACAGAGCTTCAGGAAGCATCCTCCAGAATGTCCTTGGTTGGGACTCCCTTCTGGATTGCTGTAGACGTAGAAGTTGTCCTAGTGGAATGTGTTCTGATCCCCTGAAGAGTTGGTTTCCCATGCCGTTTGTGGCAGAAATGGATACAGTGTGCTATCCATTTGGAAACTGTGTTTTGAAATGGCCTTGACCTCTGCCCCTGGTGCAAAACTGAGTAGTAACTGGTCAGATTTCCTGAAGGGCTTAGTCCTACCTAGGTAAAATCTCAGAGGTCTGTGCACGTCCAAGAAGTGCAGGATCCTTTCCCCTTTATTTTGACAAATAGGGAAGAAGGTTGGCAAATGGATAGATTTGTGGAGAGCCACACTGGACACCACTTTGGGCATATAGGAAGGATTAGTCATGAGGGAGACCCCGTCAGCATGAAAAATAATGAAGGGTCCCACGGCCATAAGTGCTTGTAGCTCAGACACGCTTCTCGCTGAAGAGATGGCCAGGAGCAAGGCTGTTTTCCAAGAGAGGAATTTTAAGTCAGCTGACGCTGCAGGCTCAGGGGCTGCGAAAGCACCTCACTGAATACTGGCGAACTGTCGACTAGCTTAACGGAAGCATCGTCAGCAGTTTTGGACCTTTGCGGTCTGTCTCTATCTTTATCCTTACTTTTTTTGGTACATCAGTAGTCGGATGGCTTACTGAAGCCATTTCAGAATATGGAGATAGAGAACAAAAGTATTTAGTGACAATAAGGGCCCAAAAAAGAATAGTTCGGGAGTTGAACAAGGCACAAAACCAATAGCAAGGAACGTCGTGGTCTGGGCCTTAGCAGGTGACGCGGTAAGAATTAAAATTTTAGTGTGGTATTTGCTTTCCACGGGGAAGACAACTTAAATTTTTCTGACATCAGTTAGATCAAGAAAAAAAGGATCCCCAACATGGTACTTAGCTTTAGAAGACTTCAGGATAATTCAGTTCAATAACGAAAACTCAGGTAGCGGCTACCCAGCACTCGTGCGAACTGCTTCTGCTTCAGGCTCCTTGGCAAGACAGACTGATGTAATGGCGTCTGCTGCCTGTTTTTATATCTCTGACAACCTGTCAGACCTGGAGCAACAGCAACCGATGCAGAAATAACAAGTCTCCAGTATTCGGGCCGACTGGTTACCTGCAAGCAGATAACTCAAGTGTGATGACTGCAACAGTGAAACACAAAGATCACCACCAGTAAAAAGTAAATGCCAAAAGCCCTGTAAGGGGCGAGTAATAGAGGGGGTGGGGGGGGAGAAAAAAGGGGCTGGAGGGTGGGAAACCAGGACTGCCACACTGAATACACTAACATCTACATTTATGGTAAGTGTACACAACTATACTATGTTCTTAGTGTTTCACTGTTGCAGTTATCACACTTAGGTGGATTCCCAAAGCTGAACAAAGGGTGAAGGCAGTCAAGAAGAGTTGGGGCTGGCTGGCTAGTATGTATTACAGGACTGCTGTAGCAAATCCTGCCCTGGATTTGGAAATAAGCAAGTGGTAATGCATGGTGAAGGTGTGTACAGAACTCCAGGTAGCAGCCTCCAGGATATCCCTGGTAGGGACTCCTTTGTGAAATGCTGTACAGGTAGATGCTGCCCTAGTGGAATGTGTTCTGACCCAGAGGGGTTGGTTTCCCATGGTGCTTGTAGCAAAAATGGTTGCGGTGTGCTATCCATTTGGAAATGGTTTGTTTTGAAATGGCCTTGCCCTCTGCCCCTCTTGCAAAGCTGTCTAGTAACTAGTCAGATTTTCTGACGGGCTTAGTTCTATCAAGGCAGAATCTGAGCTGTCTGTGCAGGTCCAAGGAGTGCATGATCCTTTCCCCTTTATTTTTAGGATTAGGGAAGAAGGTTGGCAAATGGATAGATTGATTGAGAGCCACAATGGACACCACTTTGGGCATAGAGGAAGGATTAGTCCTGAGGGAAACCCTGTCAGCATGGAAAATAATGAAGGGTTCCACAGCCATGAGTGCTTGAGGCTCAGACACTTTTCTAGCTGAAGTGATGGCTAGAAGCAAGGCCGTTTTCCAAGAAAAGAATTTTAACTCTGCTGATGCAGCAGGTTCAAAGGGGGGGAAGCGTGAGCTTTTCCAGTACAAAGTTAAGGTCCCATGCAGGGGTGAGTGCTCTTCTTGGTGGCCTTAAGTTGTTTGCCCATCTAAGGAACTGTTTGATAAGAGCATGCGAGAAGACAGGTGGCTAAGTGTTGTAATGAGCAGAAATGGCTGAGGCATGTATCTTAATGGAGAACAGGCCTTTATGGAGTAGATCTGCTAGGTAACCCGAGACAAGAGGCAGAGAGAGCAGCGTTGTGTCCTCTCCTTTAGATTGAATCCATGAGCATAACCTTTTCCACTTATCAGCACAGGATTTTCTTGTACTGGGTCTTTTGGCTTCAAGAATGATGTCCAGCACCTGTTTGCTTAAGGTTGCTGGGGGAGGATTCAAGGAATAAGCAAGGCTGCAAGATTTAGGGTTTCCAGATGTGGAAGCAGAATCTGTCCCTCCTGCTGAGAGAGGAGGGTTGGATTCTGGTGTAGGTGCCAGGGTGGCACCCATTTCAGGCTGCGAAGGAGTGGGTACCAGTGCTGACGTGGCCAGTCCGGGGCAATCAAAACTGTCCTTGGTGTGTCCTGCTTTATCTTGAGTAATACTCTTGAAAGGAGGGGGGGGGGGAGCATAGACAGAGATTTACCCACTGAAAAGATAGGGCATCCACTTTCCAGGCCCTGCTGTGAGGATTCCTTGTGCAGAATTTTCTGAGCTGGTGGTTGTAGGGAGAAGTATCCACCTCTGGGGTCCCCCATTTCTGAAACAGAAGGTTGAAGGTGCTTTGCTCCAATTGCCATTCATGTGGGTCTAGGAGATTTCTGCTTAAGTCGTCTGCCAGTAAGTTTTGTTTGCCTGGCACGAACTGAGATTGCAGATGCACTTGAATGTCCAAGGCAGTGAGCCACAGGGCCATGGCTAGCCTGCAGAGTGGGTAGGAATGGGTCCCCCCCCTGCCTGTTAATGTACCACATAACTGTGGTGTTGTCATGTTTTTATTAGCAGTTGTCCTGGAAAGATTAGGAATCTGAAAGCTGTCAGGGCATTGTGTACAGCTAGGATCTCTTTTTGGTTGAAGTGCAGATGAATTTGACTTGGGCTCCAGTGGCCCCGAATACATTTTCTGTCCATGTGTGCCCCCCAGGCATAGTTTGATGCATCTGTGGTCAGGGTCTGGGCGGCTTTGGGTTGAGTAAATGGCAGTCCCTTGTTGTGGTTGCATGCTTCTGCCCACCAGAGGAACTCTGTCCTTAGGCAGGGTATGATAGGCATGACTGTTTTCAGGTCCTGAGAATTTTGGCACCAAAGACTTTTTAAGTACCATTGGTGTTTCCTCATATGCAGTCTTGCATATGGAATCAACAGTATACATGAGGCCATGAACCCTAGGGCTTGCAGTATTTTTCTTGCATGGTAGCCATTTGTTTGAAGTAGTCTGTCAGACAGACTTGTTTTTCCTGAGGTGAAGAATGCCATCTGGGAAGTTGTGCCCATGCTTGCTCCCAGGAATACAATCTTTTGACTGTGTACCAGTTTTGATTTCTTTTCGTTGATGGTGTACCCCAAGGAGGTGAGAAGGTTATTCACAAATGTCAGTTGCTTCAGCAGCAATTCCTGACTGGCCCCGTGAATCAGGCGGTCGTCCAAGTACGGGTAAATTTGGATATTTCTCTGCCTGCAGTAAGCAATGGCTGGAGCCAGGCATTTTGTGAATACTCTGGGTGCAGTAGATAAGCCAAAGGGATGTGCAGAGAACTGACAGTGCATGGACCCTGCCCTGAAACGTAGATATTTCCTGCAGGATTCCCTTATGGGGATATGCAGATAAGCTTCCTTTAAGTCTAGGGTGACTAACCGGGAATCCTTGGCTAGCATAGGAAGAAGCTGTTGCAGGGTAAGTATTTTGAATTTTGCTACCACCAGGAAGGTGTCGAGAATGGAAAAATCCAGGATTGGGCGCCAAAAGCCCTCTTTCCTGGGTACCAGGAAGAGTCCTGAGTAGAATCCTTGACCAGTCTGTTCTACTGGAACCAGCTGAATAGCTCTGATATTGAGTAGGGGAAGTATTTGGTTTTGAGCCTCTGCCCACTGGTTTGGAGGAAGGTCTGGAAACCCGTTTGGGGTTGGCAGTGAATGGAAGTAAAATTTCTACCCCTGGGATACAATGTTGAGGACCCACCGGTCCTGATTGATGGACATCCAGTTTTTTGCATGAAGGGTAAGTTTTCCTCCTAAGGGCACAAGCAATTGGGCAGGGCTGGGGAGTGGAGTAAAGTCATCATTGTGAGCTTTTTCCATAAGGAGGTAGCTTACCACTCCCTGCTTTAGGGGTGGGGGCACTCCACTGCTTAGATCTCTGCATACCTTGAGACTGTAGTCTGGGTGGTCCGTTTCCCTTGGGTCTGGTTTGAAAAAGTCTGGAGGGGACTGGAAAGGACCAGTGTTTGGAAGGGCAATGCCTACCGAATCTAGGGGGTTGCACTTGTAAGAATTTGTTAACAGTCCGCACAGACATAGCTTTTTCTTCCATCTGTTTAAGAACCTCTTCTGCTTTGGTGTCAAACAGTCCTTATTCAAAGGAGCGCCTAGTAACTTTGATTTGACAAGGTTTGGCAAGGTCTACTCCTTCAGCCGACCATGTCTTCTCAGTACAGAGCCAGTGACAGATGCCCGGCAAGCTGCTTCTAGGGCGTCAAAGCCACACTGCAAAGCATGCTTTGCTGACTTGGCTTGTAGAGTGCATACGATCCTGCAATTCTTTATTTTCTGCACAGTCTGAAAATGTTGCCACTTTTTGCTTAATAAGTTACATAAGATGTTGCTGGTACTTCAGCATGTGAAACTGACAATTCAATGCCCTAACAGCAAGAATTGCAGCAGTATATACCTTCTTACCCCATCTGTCTAAAGTTCTGGAATCCCTGCCCGAAGGGGTGGGATTCTTGGCTGTAGTAGCCTAGATACCTTTAGGCCCTCTGGGAAATGATCTCTTGGTCAGCAGTAGGATTCTAGAAAAGAAATTTGTGAGTGTCAGGTACTCTGTAGTACCGGTCTGGTTTCCTAGAAGCAGGAGGTAGTGTGTCAGGAGCAAGACTGGACTCAATAAAAACATCGTCCACAACATCCAGGACAGGGGGTATTGCTAACGGCATGTGTTGAGGCAACTCTAGAAATTTTCTGAGTCTCTTTTTGGACTGAGGATAACCTTAGCATTCCCAGTGGAAATGCTCTCGTAAGGTATGCAAAGTTTCACCAAAAGAAAAATCCTCTGAAAGGGAGGCAGGGGGAATGGATTCCTCTGCATCTGAATCCTCAAGCAGATAACGGCATGTCTTCATAATCAGAAATTTCAGTCTCATCGGACTCCTGGTCTGTAGAAGCTGAAGGGGATTGGACTCTGTCTCTTAGCAGGGGAAAGCTAACTTCCCCTAATCAGCATAATAAGGTCTTCAGCAATTCTAAGCATTTGCTTTTGTGGCATGGGAGCAGGTGCATGCGCTTTGGTCATTGGGTTTCTAGGCGTAGTGCGTACTCTGGGCCTAAGAAACTCAGCAGTTTTGGTTAAAAAAAAGTAGTCCGAGTCGAACAAAGGTTGAGCGAATAAAGTACAGTTTTGGACCTACCATAAATGTAGATGTTAGAGTGTTCACACTGCTGCAGTCATTACACTTGGGTTATCCTGCCGTCAGGCGGTCCCGCAAAGTCTTGGTCCGGCGTCGGTTGCTGTCGCTTCTTCCCTGACGTCAGTGCGCCAGGAGTATATAAGATACATCCAACACCATTTTCTTCAGTTTTTCTTGCCCCAGATGTCAGGTGTCCCCAAGCAGGTAGGCAATACATATTGCTAGTCAAAAATATACAACAAAAACAATACCTTCAGTTACCAGCAAATACACCCCAAAGGTTGTATAGGACAGAAAGGTATAGATAAGTCCAGCTAGTTCAGAGGGGATGGAGGGAGGGTAACCTGGGCTGCAGCAGTGTCAACACTTGAACATCTACATTTATGGTAGGTACAAAACTGTACTATGTTCATCATGTTACACTGCTGCAGTCATTACACTTGGGTAGAATCCCAAAGCTGAGGTTGGGTGGCTGGTCTATAAAGAGTTAGGATTGGCTATGAGGCCCTGCAGAACTGCAGTGGCAAATCCTGCTCTGGATTTAGAGTACAGAGGCAGGTGGTAATTCTTGGTGAAGGTGTGCACTGAACTCCAAGTTGCAGCCCCCAAAATTTCCTTGGTAGGTACTCCTCTGAGAAAGGCTGTTGAAGTGGCTGTTGCCCTGGAGGAATGTGGCCTAATGTTTTTTGGGAATGATTTTCCATGATGTGTGTAGCAGTACCGAATACAGTGTCCTATCCATTTGGATATAGTCTGTTTTGAGATAGCCTTGCTCTGTGATCCTTCAGCATATGCTACAAACAGTTGCTCAGTTTTCCTGAAAACCTTTGTTTTGTCCAAGTAGAAGCATAGCTGCCTGTGTATGTCCAAAGAATGCAGAAGTTTCTCCCCTTTATTCTGGGGGCTTGGATAAAAAATTGGCAAATGGATGGTTTGGTGAAAAGCCACACTAGATATCACCTTTGGCATAAAGGTAGGGTTTGTCCTTAAAGATAACCTGTCCTGATTAAAAGTTATAAAAAGTTCCACGGCCATTAATGCCTGTAGCTCTGAGACTCTTCGTGCTAAAGTCACTGCTAGGAGCAGAGCTGTTTTCCATGATAAAAATTTGAGATTGGCAGTATTGGCTGGCTCAAAAGGTGGTAGAGTTAGTTTTTCCAAAATGAAATTGAGGTCCCAAGTTGGTGTTGGTGCTCTCCGGGGCGGTCTTATGTTTTTAGGCCCTCTGAGGTACTGCTTTAGCAAGGGATGAGAGAATAAAGGAGGATCCGTGTTGTAATGTGCTGACATGGCAGAGGCATGGATCTTAATTGATGAGAAGGAGAGGCCTCTGTCCAGCATCTCAGTTAAGTATTGTAAAATATGAGGGATGTTTGGAACAAGAGGGGCAAAGCTTTGAGCCTGGTTCCAGGTGCAGAATCTCTTCCATTTTTCTGAGTAAGCTTTCCTGGTGCTAGGCCTCCTGGCCTCCAAAATGACATCCATAACAGCTTTAGAGAGGGGTGTTGTCCGTTTGACTAATTTATCTGCCATGCAGCCAGGTTTAGGGCTTTGAGCTGACTGTGCAGGATCTGATTGTTTTGTGGAGTCAGAAGGTGCGGAATTCGAGGCAAAATCCATGGTGGGCCTTGAGCCAAGTTCCTTAAGATAGGGTACCAGTGCTGGCTTGGCCAGTCTGGAGCAATCAGGATCATCTGTGTTTTTTCTTGTCTGGCTTTTAGTACCACCTTTGAAAAGAGAGGCAGTGACGGGAAGGCATAAACTTTTAGGTTTTTCCAGCTGAACAGAAGAGCAGCCACTTTCCATGCTTGTTTGTTATAAGTCCTTGTGCAGAATTTTTGTAGTTGGCAATTCAGAGGGGAGGCAAAAAGATCTATGTCTGGGTATCCCCACTTTTGCGTTACCATGCTGAAAATTTGTGGATTCAATTTCCATTCTTGAGGGTCCATGATATTTCTGCTTAGGTCGTCTGCCAGAGTATTTTTCTTTCCTGGCAGGAATTGTGCTTGCAGGTGAACTTGATACGTTAGAGCGGTGTTCCACAAGGTCATGGCTTGCCTGCATAGGGGATAGGAATGAGTGCCCCCTTGCTTATGTACCACAGTACTGTGTTATTGTCTGTCTTTAGTAGTAATTGTCCTGGATGTAGAAGGTCCTTGAAAGCTGTTAGGGCATTTTGAACAGCCAATATCTCTTTTTGATTGATGTGAAGATGCATCTCGTCAGTGAACCACTTGCCCTGTATACATTTTCCTACCATATGTGCTCCCCAGGCGTAATCCGAAGCATCTGTTAGAGTTTGCCTGGCTGTGGGTTGGGTAAAAGGCTGACCCTTGTTTAGGTGACATGCCTGTGCCCACCATCGAAACTCCTGTTGTAGGCAGGGAATCATTGGTATTACTGCTTCCAAACTGTGAGTGTTTGGAGTCCAAACACTTTTCAGGTACCAATGTAGTTTCCTCATATGCAGTCTGGCATATGGTATTAGTAGTATGCAGGATGCCATGAATCCCAGGGCCTGCAGAATTTTTCTTGCAGGGAGATGGGACTTTCTTGCCAGTAATTGAAAATATTGAGTTAGTTTAACTTGTTTGTCTGGCGTGAGGTAAGCTATCTGGGCCGTTGTATTTAAGCTGGCACCCAGGAATATAATCTGTTGCGAGGGCACTAGTTTTGACTTCTTTTCGTTTACTGTGTACCCTAGAGAAATTAGCAACCTTTTTACAAACACCAGATGCTGTAGAAGAATGTCCTTTGTCTCTGCTTGAATGAGGCAGTCGTCCAGATATGGATATATTTTAATTCCTTCTTGTCTGCAAAATGCAATTACTGGTGTCAGGCACTTTGTGAAGACCCTGAGCGCAGTAGATAAGCCAAAGGGCAGTGCAAATAATTGGTAGTGCATTGTACCAGCTTTGAATCTGAGGTATCTTCTGCAAATTTTGTCTGATAGGGACATGCAGGTATGCCTCTGAGGTCCAGAGTAACAAGCCAAACCTTCTTGCCCAGCATGGGTAGAGCTGCTGTAATGTCGACATTCTGAATTTCGTAATATCCAGGAAAGGATTCAGAATTGAAAGATCTAGTATGGGCCTCCAGGCCTTGTCCTTTTTTGGGACCAGGAAGAGTCTTGAGTAAATCCTTGTCCTTGTTTTGGTACTTTTTGAATAGCTCTCATGTCCATGAGGGCTGAAATTTGTTTTTGTGCCTCTGCCCATTGATTTTTTGGCAGGTCTGGCATTCCTTTCAGCCTTGGTAGAGTATGAAAGTGGAATCTGTAACCTTGAGACAATATTCAGGACCCATTTGTCTTGGGTGATTCTTTGCCAGTTTTGAAAAAAAAGTGCTAGTTTTCCCCCTAAGGGGGCTTTCAAAAGGGATGTGCTTGGCGCATGAAGGGGAAAGTCATTGTGACTGTTTCCTGTAAGGTTGAGACTTGTCCTCACCACCTTTTGGGGTTGAGGTGCCCCACTGTCGTTGTCTGAGCCTTGGGGTTGAGATCTGCCTCTTGGGCGTTTGTATCTAACTCTCTGTGGCCTGTCTGACACTGGAAAGGACCAATTCTTTGTTGGCCAATTTCTGCTAAACTGAGGTGGCTGTACCTGTAAGAAATCCTTGACTGTTTGCATAGATTTAGCTTTATCCTCCATTTTCTTTAACACCTCTTCTGCCTTAACACCAAACAAAGTATCATGCTGTAAAGGAGCATCCAATAATTTTGACTCAACATGGTCAGATAAACCTTGTTCTTTTAGCCAAGCATGTATTCGAATCACAGAACCTGAAACTGCGGCTCTACAACAGGCCTCTAAAGAATCAAAACCACACTGCAGAGTATGTTTTCCCACCTGTTCAGCTGCATACAATAAATCCCGCATTTCATTACAATCAGGAGCTTCTGTACTTGCAAGCATTTTCTGTTTTAACTGAGCCATTAAATATTGTTGGTACTTAAGCATGTGAAACTGGCAATTTAAAGCTCTTACTGCTAAAGGTGCAGAAGTGTATACTTTCTTCCTCCATCTATCCAAAGCTCTGGAGTCTCTGTCAGAAGGTATTGAATTTTTTGCAATGGAAGTCTTAACCCCTTTTGGACCCTGGAAAATAGTTTCTGGATCAGCAAAAGGGTTTTTGAAAAGAAAGTTGTGAGAGTCAGGGACTCTATATACCTATCTGGCTTGGCTGGAGCAGGGGGCAAAGAGTAAGGAGATAAACTGGATTCAGAGAACACATCATCCACAATATCTAGCACAGGCGGAATAGCCAGGGGCCTGTGTTGAGGCAATAAGAGGAAATCCCTGAGCCTTTTCTTGGATTCTGAGTAATACTGGCTTTCCCAAAGGAAATGCTCCCTCATGGTATGTAAAGTTTCCCCAAAAGAATAATCCTCCGGAGGAGAGGCTGAAGGGATAGATTCTTCAGCATCAGAGTCCTCATAGGGGGTTGAGAGTATCCCTGGTCTGAAGAGGAATCAGAGGAAATGGAAACATGATCAGAGGAGTCACAGTCTGTATCCTGCCTACGCCTTTTCTCAGGAGGGGGATGGGAACCCTTGATTAGAGTAATGAGGTCTTCGGCCATTTTAAGCATCTGTTTCTTAGGCATGGAGGACTGTCCAGGAGAATGCTGTACTTGTTTCTTTATCTTTAATGGTACCTTTGTCTTGGCTGTTGTTTTAATGGTAAGTTGTGAAGGTCTGAAGACACCCTCAGAAGCCGATGCCTGCTCAGCAGCTCCGGACCCATCTGAGGGATTAGTATCTGTAGGCCCAATACCTTGAGTTTTCAGATGCCTAGATGTCTCCACGTGGGAGTCGGAAGCGGCCTGTGGTTCTGAGATAGCGGGTGTCAGGGGCTGCGAAAGCACCTCACTGAAAACCGGCGACTGGCCTAGAAGAGGTTTTGTCGGTTTTGGACCTCAGATGCCTGTCTTTATCCCTGTCTTTGCGTTTTTTCGGTATTGAGGTCGTCGGTTGATCCGACAGCATCGTATAATTGAACCTTTGGCTAAAGTAGTGCAAAGCAAAATCAAAACGTCTTTTTAAATCAAGAACAAAACCGACAACTAGTGACGTCGTGATCAGGGCCTACGCATGGAATACAGTAAGAGTGGAAGTCCTTATGAGGTATTTGCTTCCTACAAGAAATACAATTAACTTTTTCTGACATTGGTCTGAGGCAAGAAAAAAAGTTTCCCCAATGTGGTACTTAGCTTTATTGAAGATTTCGGATCTGAAATTCGACTTCGAAAATCTCAGGAGTCAGCCGACCGGCACTTGCAAACTGCTTCTGCTTCGGGCACCGCTTGGCAAGAAAGACTGGAGAAAATGGCATTGGATGCATCTTATATACCCCTGGCGCACTGACGTCAGGGAAGAAGTGACAGCAAATGACACCGGACCAAGACTTTGGAACTCAGGCCGACTGCGGGACCGCCTGATGGCAGGATAACCCAAGTGTAATGACTCCAGCAGTGTAACATGATGAACATCTATCTCAGAAGCCAGTGCTTGCTCAGCGGCTCCAGACCCATCCAAGGTAGACACATCCGCAGGCTCCATAGTCGAAGAGTCTCGTGGCATGCCGGACTCTGAATGGGTCTCAGTAGAGACCTGCAAATCCAGTGACACAGCCATCAGGGGCTGCGAAAGTGCCTCACTGAGAACTGGCGGACCGGCGACTAGCTTAATGGAAGCGTTGTCGACAGTTTTATACCTCTGCAGTCTGCCTCTGTCTTTAACTTTATGCTTTTTCGCAATATCGGTAGTCGGATGGCTTACCGAAGCCATTTCAGAATACGGAGATAGACAGCGAAAGAATTTAGTGACAAAGAGAGCCCAACGAATGGTGCGGGCATAAAATAAGGCACAAAACCGACAGCGAGGTACGTCGTGGTCTGGGCCTAAACAGGTGACACAGTAAGAATAAAAATCTTTGAGAGGTATTTGCTTTCCACAGGCAAGAAAGACAATTGTTAACTTTTTCTGACATCGGTTAGAGCAAGAAAAAAGGATCCCCAACAGGGTACTTAGCTTTAGAAGACTTCAGGATTATTACATTCATAAACGAACATTCAGGTAGCAGTCGACTGGCACTTCAGAACTGCTTCGGGCTACTCTACAATAAAGACTGGTGTAATGGCATCGGCTGCCTGTTTTTATACCCCTACCTGACGTCAGTCCAGGAGCAACAGAATCCGATGCAGGAATACAAAATCTCTTGTTATTCGGGCCGACTGAGGGCTACATGCAGGCAGATAACCCAAGTGTGATGACTGCAACAGTGAAGCACGAAGATCATCAGGGGCATCCTGAGGGACTGACTGGAGACTTGAATGGGTTTGGTGACCAGTAGGAGAGAAGCGAGTCTCAGAACAAAAAAATCGATGAAATGGAAACAGAATCCAAAGGGGACATGGATGTCATTGCACTAGGCAAAGAGAATGCCCTTCTCTACTATCTCAAAGGCAAAGGGCCTAAACAAAATAGATGCTGGCAGCACTGGACCCGAAGTTCTCTGTACTAACGAGCCCTGAATTCCCCCAGCACACTTCAGAAGGAAGGAGTCAGGCAAAACCTGCCCCCAAAGCCGGCATCAATTCTTCAGTTCAGAGTACTCCTGCTCTGAAAGGATCGGATTTGGGTGATTCAAAGTGGTGATCGGAGTCAAAAACGATCCGTCTTCTGATCCAACAAGGACACCCTCAGGGATCTCAGATCAGAAGGCTCCAAAACCAAGGGACAGTTCGGAAAAAGATATATTAAGAGTTGATAAAGGGCAGGCTCATGGGTCCATTGCGACATGGAGCCAGAATTACTCCCATCTGGATCTGAGCTCTGAAATATCTCAACATCCTATACACCCTCTGCTTCAGATAAGCTCCTGGGAGACTTAAGTAGATGGTGGCCTGGAGTGCTTACTTGAAGTCTCCTGGAGAAAAGAAGGAAGTCAGAGAGATGGTGGCTGAGGTGGGTTATCGGGGTGACTGGATCCAAGGTGACAGGCTTCGAGGAGGAAGGATCTGAGTGAGTTGGATCAAACTTTTATTGAAATTTTTGACCCAGCTGGCTTATATGTCATTATAAAAAAGGAAAAAAATGTGGTTAAAGAACTTTTTTGTACAGCAAAGAGGAGGTACAAACAATGGTGCAAAGGAATACCCTGTACAGGGCAGAAATTAGGGGGAAGACAGATAAACGTACTAAGAATGGTACTCAAGGAAGTACCCAAGAACTAACAGGTACAAAATAAAAAGTACTGCCTGATGCACAAAACACAAAAACTAGAAAATAAGGGAGGACAGGTGACAAGGAAATTAACAAAAATATAGTAAAAAAACGTACAACACTGAGAAAAAAAGCACCTAACTGCTTGAGAGTAGGAGCCATGTCTAAGTAATAAGGCGGCAAACAAGAACTAAGGTATGTTAGGTTACTGGGGCCTTACGGGTAAAGAGAGGAGCTCGAGAGTTGGACATTAGACATTCTGGAAAAACAGGCAGACCCAGATCTGAGGTCAGATCAGAGACCCATCAGTTGAGGAATGAATGAAAATGATATCAGATATAACAGTGACAGAGAAATCAAATTTTGTACACATGACCATTCAAGTTTACTGACACTAAAAAAAATAAGAAAATAGATGTCGATACGCACAGACTAATAATTCTAGACGTTTTAATCTCTCCTATAAATTATTCCTCATAAGTTATCAACTGGCAAAACTAAGCATTCCTTTTCCTAAGCAGAGTGCTATTTTATGCCTAAACCTATTGGGGGGGGGGGGGCATAACATGTAACTATGAATTTAAGAGGCATCACTGGAAAAAACAGTGAAGCAAAAGGCTTTACTCAGAGTCCCTGAATGAGAAAAACTATCACTTACTACTCTGAAGCAACACCACTAGGCAAACATCCAACCTCTGAATTATAATCTTTACTGGTGTGAAGTAATTCTCCTTGCTAAAGGTACTATGAAAATACTGTATGCAAAAGTCAGGAGAGTGGATAGCAAGAATTACTCATACCAGCCACCATATACCAAAGGGTGGCTGTTACCTTTAGTTGGCTGAAGGGATTCATCAGAATTAAAATTTCAAGAAATCTCACTAAGATAGTCATGACAGTCTCTAGGTTTTAAGGAAGTGTTAGTATGAAAGGTTTGTTTGGAATGAAGAAACCTACCCCAATGTTACTCTGGAAAAATAAACACTGTATGTTTACCTCAAAGCACTTGCGACTGGGGCTTGAAAAACCCAAATCAAGATGCATGGACATACAAATAACTATTTGATCTCTAAAATCAATTTAAGCAGGCATCCAAGTCTTGTAAGCTGTCAGTCCTGTACAACTTTTATGAATTCTGAAGAGGTTTAAAAAAAAAAGAAAATTCAACCTCGGAGAATGACCCAGTGAATGAGTTCTGCCAGAATGCAAACTATGTTGAGACCCCAATCCCCTCACTGGCAGAATGTCTTGCAAAGAATTTGGAGATCCTCTCTGCTGAATAAGGTGCATGTTCTACAAATTTTTACATTTATTTATTGAGCAAAGTCTCTTTAGACTAAGCTTCGGCTCAGGTTTTTGTCCAAGAGTGTTGAGCTAGTCAAGTTAAACCAAGACCAAGTATAGAGGACTGAATAAATGCACTAGTTACTATAAAAAACTTGTGTGTGGTACCAAAACCGATAATTTTGTTGAATCTTTAAAACATTTTTATATCTGTTTTTCATATGTTTTTGTATTTTAAACATGTACAACACTAAGACTTGAAAAATTGCATGTTTTTTTCTTGGTCTTTTTTTCTCACAAAGTGAAGTTTTAATATGTTATTACTGCCATTATACAAAATGAGAGACTAGTGACTTTCATCTGAACAAGTTTATGCAGTGACAAAGTAATTCTTCTACTTAAACTGTAAATCAAAGCTAACGCCATTTAGTTAACATTTGATCTTGCTAGTTTTATACAACACTGACGTTACACTATGTAATAAATATGCATGTAATTAACAGAGGAGAAAAAAAAACTTGTCAGTTTAAAGTACTACTGCTACTAAAACACTTACCAAATTGACTAAGAACAGGAGGCTGAGTAGCAGGAGGTTTGATATCCCAAGATGAACTGCAACTGTTCTGCTGAATAGTCTGCACATTAAGCTGCTCCAAACAAGGTTTAAACTGGTCCAAGATTGGTGAGCCAGATGAGTTGGTTAGTTTAGAAGTTCCAAGGTCTTCAAACCCAGGACAAAGTACTGAGGACTGAAGAAATAAAAGCAGGGAAACTGAATCAAATGACAGCATATCCCCAAATGAAACGCGTCAAATTGTTAATCTCAGTTCAGCAGATACACTAAAGGAGATACTTTCATTTATTCGGACAATGGGCAGACAACCTCAAAAATAATCCTGCCAACTCAAATACAATTTATAAAAAACTTAGGATAACTTGATTTGCAGTGTTGCTGATGCACAGATCAGTGGCAGAAAGTGACCAAAAATTATATCAGCAGTATACGATAATGGGGACTGCCTACTCCTCTCCCAAGCACTGTGGTTCTCCTGCAAATTAATGAAATGCAGTTCTCCTGCAAATTAATGAAATGCAACAAAAAACTCCAGCACAGACAAAATTTGAAAGACAACACTCTTAGCAAGTCAACTCCTCTACAAACACAGCCCTCCCTTTACTGGTCCTACATCTGGGTTTATCCTCACAACAAACTACAACTCTGCATCTTTTACTGAAATTTCCTACACATACGGACATATGCATGCTTGCAGCACTGCATATGTTGTCATCTGTCAGTTACACAAACATGTTTATCTCTTATGCTGTTAAGCACATTACCTTTGTTACCAGCAAACATCTTTCTGTACATCAAAGCAAAAGCAATGAAGCAGTAGTACTGCCCTACTTAAAACAAAAATTATACAAGTAAATACTTGGTTTAATTTCAGTGGCTGCAACAGTCAAGGCTATTTGGAAGAATGATGTACCCATAACCGTGACATTTGGAAAGAGTCCCCCTTCATCAACAAACTGCAAAAAGTGAGAACATATCTGTTAAATCTGAGGGTCCTCCTTAAGTTCTACAAGCGGGTTAGTTTCCAAGCCGCAAAATCACTAGGCAGGATGACAGATGGAACCATAACAGGACCAGAAGTATAGCACCAAGCACTGAAGTTCGACATGAAATGCCTAAAAGCACCGACTTATCAGTCCAACAAAAGGAAATGAAAGCCCTACAATCCACTGATGTGGGGAAAAGGACTACACATTTGACCCCTATAAGCTACATCTGGGAAAATAGCCTCACAAAAATAACACTGAACAGATTACCCTAACACCACCATTGCCAAGTCCCACAAGGGTCTGGGAGAAAGGAGCCTGACAAAGGAAAAGTACTGCCTTCTCAAAAGACTTCGGAGGAAGATGGAGGAGGATTTCACCCCTCGCCCTAATGGGAAGGGCATACCCCTTGCACCAGGGCTATGGAACCCTTACAACTAGTGAAGAAACTGGTAGCAGCTGATCTGTTCCACAGGAGAGAGGCCTCATCAAAAACTGTCACAGTAATACCTACAAGGTCAAAACCCAACAGAGGAAAATACCCACAAGCACCACAGGGAGTGTCAATAATCAAGGTCAAGAAGTGATGCATGTTGATAGCCTATCCTCCTCTCTACCCAGGACCAAGGAAGATCTGCCTACAGATGCTCTACTCCCATGAGTGGAAACATGGCTGCAGCAACAGGTATCCACAGTAAGGATGCCTAAAGCCAGAAAACCACTTAGGTACTGGACACATGCCATTCAAAGGGGAACTGCTCCCTCATCAGCACACTGGGAAAATTCTCACAGCAACTCCTAATTTCTCCTTTCAGAAAGATTAGTTGTGCAAGAACTTACTATAAAGATAAAAGTCCTATTCTCTATTGCAGTATTCTTAAATGAGGGAGTTTCCTGCCAAGGCGACGACCCAACGTCAGCCAGTATATCAAAGTGTTACTACTTTACAGTACATGGTACGTCTGACGTAGACCACTATCAGATGTCAGCCATAAAAGAGATGGACGCGCACACCATCCTCAGAACTGAAGCCCCAGGTAATGAGAGTCTAACGGAAAGAGGATCAATGCATCCAAGAATGCCAGGAAGTGGGGAGGGAGGGATAGAATACTTCAGCAGAGAAGAGAAGGACATCATTACAGTAAGTTCTTACACAACTAATTTATGTCTTTCTATTCATTTGTTGCAGTATTCTTACATGAGAGAGAATACAAAACCACATGCAGAAAGGAAGGAGAAAGTGGCAAATGAACTCTACAGGAAGCCATGGAGAATGGCCCTGGCAAACCTTGCCTTGGATTTGGTGATGGAATCCAGCTTATAATATTTAGTGAAGGAGTGGACAGATGTCCAGGTAGCTGCTTTTGAGATGAGTTGCTGTCTAGTCCTTTAAGGAATGCCCCAAGGAAGACACTGCCATTGCACAGCGAGTTTTGACTGAGCCTGGAAGAGCTTAACCATGGTGGATATAGCAAAAGGCTATGGATTTGGATATCCAATTGGAGATGGTCTGTTTGGAAAAAGGCAATCCCAAAGTTCTAGGTTGAAATGACACAAACAGTTGGACTAATTTTCTAAAGAATTTGATCTTGTGTAGGTAAAACCCGAGTTGTCTGTGTACATCAAGAGTGTGTAGAATCATCTAACTATTTTTCTGGGGAGAGGAAAAAATGTGGGCAAATTTATAGCCTGGTTTAAGGATAATTCATTAACTACCTTTGGCATGAAGGAAGGGTTGGTATGAAGGGAAACCCTGTCCTTATGGAAGGAAAGGAGGAGGCGTCAAAAGGGCTTGTAACTCTGATACCCGCCTGGCGGAGGTAATAGCCACCATGGCGGCATTTTTCCAACTAAAGTGTTGAAAGAAATAGAAGATGCTGGCTCAAAAGGCTCGAGAGTCAGCTTCTCTAGAATAAAGTTCAGGTCCCAAGGTGAAGTAACAGGTCTCTTCTGAAGTCTAATGTGAAGGACATATTTAAAGAATTGTTTGGCCTCAAATTTGGAGGCTAAGGGTGGTGAAAGTGGAAGACCAGCAGAGATAGCTTATGTGTTTTTATGGAGGAATATGCTAAGCCTGCACAAAGCAATTCACACAGATAAGAAAGAACCATAGGGGAGGTCCGCTGTAAGCAGGTCCTGGTTTCTGGTGAGACAGTGAAAATCACTTCCATTTGGAGTGTAAGATTTTCTGGTATTAGGTATCCCAGCCTCCTGCAGGACCTGCAGCACATCCTCAGAATAAAGGTGTCTGAAAGGAATCATGGCTCTATTACTCACAGGGACAGTTGGAGAGTCTCTAATTGTAGGTGGATGAGTGAGCAGGTCCATTCTGTGAGGCAACTTGTGGTGACTGCCCTTGGCTAGATGGAGAAGAGAGAACCAGTGCTGTCTTGGCCAAGAGGGCATTTATCAGCAAGATTCCCGGCTGGTCCTGTTGAATTTTCAGCAGGACTTTCGAAATGAGTGGAAGTGGGCGAATGCATAAAGGAATTTCCCCTTCCAAGAGATTGATACAGCATCCACTTTCCATGCCTGAGGACGAGGTTCTCTAGCACAAAATTTTGTAAGTAGTTTGAAGGAAGACAAAAATATCTATTTGTGGAATACCCCACTGGTGGACAATGTCCTGGAACACATCCCTGTGAAGCATCCATTTGTGGGCCTGTGTTCTGGATATTCTCAGAGTGTCTGCCAAAGTATTCTGATTGGAAGGGATATAAACTGCCTGAATGGACATTTGTAGTAGGTGGGCTAGATCCCAGGCCTGTAAGGCTAGTCTGCAAAGGAGGTAGGATCTTGTCCTACCTTACTTGTTGATGTACCACAAAACAGTCATATTGCCAGTCTGGATGCAAAGCCTTCCTGATCTCAGAAGGGGTTGGAAAGACTGAAAGGCAAGAATTAATGCCTTAATTTCACTTACATTTATGTGGTTTCTCCTTTGAGAGGATGTCCACTGGCATTGGACTGTGTGATGGTTCAGGACTGCTCCCCAGCCTGTATCCGATGCATCTGTATACAATACTTGAGTTGGGGACACTGGATGGATTGGAAGACCTGTATTTATGGATAGATGCACTACACATCAATGGAGCTCCTCCTGGAGGCAGGGTAAGAGTGGTATTTGGAATTCTAGAGGGTGAGCATGGTGAGACTATAGTGATTTTAGAAACCATTGGAATTTCCTCATATGTAGCCTCGAGAGAGGAAGTATGGGGGTGTTGGAGGCCAACAACCACAATATTTGCAGAAACTGCCTTGTGAACAGGAAATTGGAGGGAAGAATTTCAGAGAAAATGGTAGAAATCTTCAGGGCCTTGGTCGGTGGAAGAGACACCACCATATCCTTGGTTTGAAACCTGCACCCCAGAAAGACATGGGAGAATGGAAGCTTTTTCAAGTTTATTTGATGTTTATAGTGAATCCCAGGCTTTGTAAGATGGCTACTGCTGACTGGAGGTCTCTGGTTAATTCCTCCTGTGCTTTGGCTTGAATCAAAAGGTTGTCTAGGTAGGGAAAAATGTGGATGCTCTGGAGTCTGCAAAAGGTGACCTCTGGTGCCAGGCATTTTGTGAAGATTCGCAGGGCAGTGGAAAGTCTAAAAGGCAAAGCAGAGAACTGAAAATGCGAGGATCCCACAGAGATGTGTATAAATTTCCTATATCTGGGGAGTACAGGGATATGGAGGTAAGCATCCTTGATGTCTATGGATGCTAGGAACACACCTGAGGGAGAATGAGGAGGAAGAGCATTTTGAAGGAGGGAACTATTACAAAATCATTGAGACGGGAGAGGTCTAGGATGAGTCTAGAAGGACCTTCCTTCTTCGGAACTAGGACTAGGCATAAATAAAATCTTTTCCCCTCTTGAGCTGGGGGCACATGTTGAATTGAACCCTGTTCTAGTAAGTTTTGCAGAACTGAGGGGAAAAAGAGGTTCTTGTTCTTTTAGTGGTTGGGGGACACCCCTGAAGGTGGGCACAGTGTGCCAGATCATGAAGTATCCCCTCTTTATAATGCTTAGGACCCAGGAGTTTTGGGTGATGAGTTCCCCTGATGGGAGGGTAAGGTGCAGGAGAGAGGGGGAGGGTTCGCAGATTGCTTGAAGAGTCATGATGAAGAGCCCATCCTGTCAGGAAAGGGTTGCTTAGTGAGTTGGGTAGTAGTAGCAGTAGTAGTAGTAGAGAACTGGTGAGTTTTCTAATACACATTTTGGGGCTTTGTTTGGTGGGGTCTAGATTACCTGCATACAAAGACTTGTTTTGCAGTGTTATTCCTGTGGAATTTAGGCACAGTGGAGACCAAAATGTGGTTGAAGTCTTTTACCTCCTTGCTTTTTTCGTGCTGATGTTTGAATAATTCTGCTGAGGGGTTGCCAAAAAAAGCAGAATTGTCCAAAGGGGCATCCATCAGTTTCGCTTTAATGTCGTCAGGGAGAGGATGAAGCCTTAAAGCCAAGCAAATCTTAGACCAAAAAGATTTGCCTGCCCTGGAAATCCAAATGAAGGGTAAAGCCAAAATGTTTAAAAAGTACTCCTTTATTCAAAGCAAGTGCAAAATAGTAACAGCTGATGTAGTCCCAAGCACAAAATAACACCACAACAATGCGTACGTTTTCGACTCGGTACAAACAAGTCTTCTTCAGAAATCAACACACAGATCTTTGTTCATATAATGCCTTATATATCACCAGCACCAGTTCAAAATAAATTAACCAATGAAATCTTCTCCAATGTTAATTAATCTAATTAAACAGTGAAAATGCATTCCTTAATAAACCAACACAATTCATATATTTATTTAACTTATTTATAATAAACAAGATAAAATTTTGTTTGATATTAAAGTATATAAATATATACAATAAAATACAATGAAATTTAAATACCATTTGTACTTTAAAACATATTTTAGTTCATACTAAAAAATGTGTTGAGTGTTATCCAATAGTGCCCTCTTGTGGTAAGTTTGCAAAATTTACAAAATTTCAAAGCTTGGCAGCTCTAAGTTTCAACACAGAGGAAATAGAAAGCATATCATTAAGTCCTGGAAATTTAGTGGAATCCAAAATTATTTGCCACAATAATTCTTTATATTGTAATTTTGCCTCCCACATACCACCCCTGATTTCTTTCGGGACAATTTCCAGGACAAAAAAACTAAAGGTAGCTTGTGTGCATTTTAAAGAGTGCCTAAATAGTGCATTTTTGTTATTTTGTCTAGTTATTTCATATATATGTTCATAAATACGATTTCTCAACTTCCTTTCGGTCTTTCCAACAAAATGCATCACAAACATTACAAGTAGCAATATAAACAACACCTTGGGTGTTGCAATTAGAAAAGGTGTTACTACCAAAATTTTTGTCCCTTGAGGGGATGACAATATGTGTTTGGTTAGCGACATAGGGACATTGTGCACAAAATCCACATTTAAAGGTTCCAAACCTTTTTAATGAACCATTTGTTTCATTAGGTCCATTAAACTCAAATAATTGTTTGAAATTATCTTTCCTAAAAATAAATTTTAGTGGTTGTTGTTTCTTAAGAATCTCCAAATCGGAGAATTCAATAAACTTGTTCCATTCCCTTGTAACAACCTCCCTAATGACACCTGCATCGCCAGAATAATCAAAAACAAATGCTTCATTAAAGTTGTTGGTAATGTTATCAGATGAACCTGGCTGAGTACAATAGGTCATAGTTTGTCCTAAAATAGGAAAAAATCGGTCACATCTGTGTTCAACAACTGCATTTAGCATCTGTTGTAATAAGCTTTCAGGATATCCTCTTTCCCTAAACATGTCTAAAACAGTATTGCTTTCTTCCAAAAAATCATTGTCACTAGATGTCATTCTACTAATACGGAATAACTGTCCTTTAACTAAATTTTTCTTTTGAAAGAATGGGTGAGCACTTCTAAAATGCAAATATGAATTAGAAAAGGTTGCCTTACGAAAAATTTTTGATGAGAAACCAGTATTAAATTTAATAAGAGTAACATCCAAATATGTTAACTGACTGGGATTATAATCATAGATAAAATACAAAAATGTAGTGGTACTTTTAATATACTCCAAAAATTCCTTCAAGTTTTCAAAGGTTTCTATCCAAACGATAACTATATCGTCCAAGAACCTTTTGTATAAGCACCAATGTTGTGCAAAAGGGGCTTTCAAGGACGTAAAGTTGTTCCCACCTAGATAAAATAATGTTCGCATAGGTCGGTGCACATTTGGCACCCATGGCAACTACCCTAGTTTGTCTAAAAAATTCCCCCTGAAAGAACATGGATTAAGTATGGTTTCCATGAACAGTAAACAGTTGTTGAAAACCTCTTGAGGAAAAAAGCCTACTGTCCCTCATACTATCTTCCAACCATTGAAGGCCTATATCATGTGGAATATAACCAAATAGGTCTACCACATCCAAAGTAACAAACACTAGTTCTGGAGAGTATAGATTGTGCTCAACACTTCGAAGAAAATCCCAAGAGTCTTTCAGTGAAGTAGCACCCTGGTTAGAAAGATGTTTAAGTTTTTCATCTACGTATTTTGCAAGGGGTGTAGTGACAGAACCTTCGGAAGAAACAATAACTCTTAGGGGTGGGTCACTCTGGTCTTTATGTACCTTTGGTATACCAAATACTGAAGGAACTCTAGGGTGCTTATTGAGCAAAAAATTAAAACTCGCCTGGTCAATGGAACCTTCCAAAAGTAGATCAACAATAAACTAATTTTTGAGTTGGATATATTGACTTCGTTGATCGAGGCCCTAGAATATTTGTTATTGTCTTGTAATAAATCTTTCATTTTAGACTCATAAATAATGTGGTCCATCAACACGGTCCCACCAACCTTATCTGGGTGCATAATCCTGATATTATTGTTATTCCTCAATTCATTAAACACCTTCCTCTCTTCGCAGGATAAGTTGGAAAAAATCCTGCGTTGATTTATAGTGTTTCTAACTTCCCTTTCCATAACACATTCATGATTTTTCAACTGTGGGTGCAGTGGTGGATTAAAGATGCTTTTTTTCTTTAGGGGGTTACTATCTAAAAGGCCCTGTTTATTTCCTTGAAAACTTAGTGCCAAATTCATTTTCCTTAAAAACATTTTTATATCAACAATAACTTTGGGTAAACAAGCTTTACGTAAAGGAATGAATTTAAACCCCTTTGAAAACAATTCAAAATGTGTAACAGTCAGTTCCAAATTAGTGTAATTGAAAATATTGTAACCCTTACAATGAAAAGTATGTCCATATTGGACAATCGATGAATTTGTTGTTAACATTCATCTCTGGTTCCATCTGCGATTGTAAGGATGGTAACGGACAGGATTCTGGTTGCGAATCCTGTCCGACCTCCTTAAATGGGGTGTTTGTACTGGTGGGGAGTGGATATCTTGTCCTTCAAGATCATGGTGTCTGTCTTCGTCTATATCATTAAAAGCATACACATGACTTTTCTCTGGACCTCTATTATTTGGACGTCCAGAAGAATAAAAAGGTTTTGATAGTGGATATGCATTGTTTTCCCTATAGTCTTTTAAATCCCTCTCAAGTTTACTTTCTTTCCTTTTTATGTTGTTAATACACTTGGTTTCAATATCAGAAAAAAAATGTCAAAATTTCTTTTCAGTTTCAATAGTGAAAATTAAATCATTAGTAATGTTCTTATTAATACTTTCTATCTTTTCCAAAAGAGAGGTCCTAATACGTTCATTTTTGTTAATAATAGCTGCCACCACGTCTAAACCACAGTTATCAAAGATTATGGTTAAATTAAAATAAAATTCTGAACCATGAATTACATTTTTGGGAAACTTTACAATACGAAGCCCCTTTGGTACAATTTGCTTCTCAAGACAAGTCCTGAGAAATGAACAGTCACATCCCAAACGCTTGTATTTCTCTAAAAGATAGCATAATTCATCACAGTTTTCCCTATAAGATTTAACTACTTCCCCTTATGTTTGGAAACTCTATTCAAATCATTTACAGTAAAATCTTTGTCCAAAAACGCTTTGAAGCGTTGAGGAGAAGGAACAGAAGAAAAGTCACCTTGGTTTGCTGTGCGAGTTTCCATTGAGCCCCCAGCACGCTCATTTGTAGAATGGCCACTGGCAGATTGAAAATTGGACCGCAGTAAAGGTGGAAAGCCATCAAAATTAGTTCCTATATTGGTGGATCCATGTCTAAACAGTCGTTCATGGTGTCACGTAAAGAACTTCCCCTCGTCTGTTTACTACCAGCAAAAACATCAGAGGAACAACCGGGTCTACCTCTGCCTATGTTGGAAGCCAATTGAATGATAGAGGAACAAGCCGGTGTCAGTAACTCAACAAGCTGTGATAGTTGACCTATCACTTTGCGTAGTTCGCCCGTCCCTTGATGTTGGGGTGATCCAAGTACGGTTTCACCCTCTGGATTCCCTGCCATCGAACAACCACAAAAACCAAGTAGCGATGGTAAGCAAGCTTGAACAAGACCAAAACCAAAAAGATTTTCCTGCCCTGGAAATCCAAATGAAGGGTAAAGCCAAAATGTTTAAAAAGTACTCCTTTATTCAAAGTGAGTGCAAAATAGTAACAGCTGTAGTCCCAAGCACAAAATAATGCCACAACAATGCGTACGTTTTCGACTCAGTACATACGAGTCTTCTTCAGAAATCAAAACACAGATCTTTGTTCATATAATGCCTTATATATCACCAGTACCAGTTCAAAATAAATTAACCAATGAAATCTTCTCCAATGTTAATTAATCTAATTAAACAGTGAAAATGCATTCCTTAATAAACCAACACAATTCATATATTTATTTAACTTATTTATAATAAATAAGATAAAAACAAGCAAATCTTAGAGCAAAGGAAGGTGCTGCAGCTTGTGAGATGGCCTCTACAGCATCACAGCTCCATTTAAATCGAATGCCTGGCTACCTGAGAGAAAGTAGGAAGAAGAGAGAATGCCAAGGTTTTGTTCTCAGAGTCTGACATACCTGACACCAGCTTTGAAATCTGAGACAGAAGTTCTAAATTATACTTGGTCATATGGGTCTAGCAGTTTAGTGCTCTGAAAGCTACGGCAGCTGAGAGAAAACGTTTCTTGCCCAGTCTCTCCAACTGTCTACTATCCTTGTCTGAAGGGAGGAGGAAAGTAGAAGGCAGTGACCTGGATGCCTTACCAGGAGTCTGCCACAGGGGCCTTGAAAAGTAAACTGCAGTCGTTAGGTATTCTGTAGTATCTGTCTGTTTTTTTGGAGCTGGAGGCTGAGAGTCAGGGTGAGAGTGGATACAAAAGCATCCAAAAAGGTTGGAATGACAGGAAGAATGGCAGAAGGGCTACGGGACTATACTTGGAGGAGGTAATCTCTGTACTGTCCCACTTAAAATGATCTCACATCCTAGAAATGGTTTCCCCAAAGGACATTTCCTCCATAGATTTTGTTCCATTCAAATCTTCCTCGGGGGAAGCATAGTCTAAGGGTGAGGGGATACGAGATGAATAATCTAGAGAATCACTCTCCTCTTCAGATGAGAAGTCTTCCTTGAAGACAGCTTGAGGAATAAAAGTCTCTTCTGGGGTGAGGTAGGCCAAGCAGAAGGGGAAGCTGGTCGACCTGAGGGAGGCCTTAGTGCCATGAAAGACTTAAGGCCTTGTGGGAAAGCCTGCCACTCCTTCTGTGGGTCTGGAGGTAGAGACATGTTTAGTTTTTTTGTTTATTCTTTGCAGGGCTATCCGTGCGGTGCAAAGGAGGAGGGCCGGATGTAGGCCTACATTCGACCAAGTCCGAGTAGACATCCTCGCAAACCACAATCTTGGTAATTCCTCTGGGGCCTTCAGACACGATAAGCCTGGGTTCCCCCTAGAAATTGGGAAATGATGTCTGTGCTGCCTTTTTGGACGTGCATACATCTGGTACCAAGGCGCCCTGGTAGGCAGGCTCAACCTGTGGATCTGGTTACGTGACGGAGTGCATCTCCCAGCAATCGTGCAAGAGGAATTGTGACTCCCCTCCCCCCACATTACTGCAGAGGTTTTAAAACTTAGAGACTCTTCCAGAATCAATTCTTCAGACTACAAAAGAAAACCCTGAACAAAGGTCTGAAATTTAGTTACTTTTCTAGCTGTAGCTGGATAACTTCTAAGTAGTGTAAACAGTACAGTTGTGTACCTACCATAAATGTAGATGTTTGAGTGTATTCACTGTTGCAGTCATTACTCTTGGGGTTATCCTGCTGGCAGGCTACCCTCAGTCGGCCAGAATTCCAAAGTCTAGGTCCGGCATTGGTTGTTGTCGCCTCTTCCCCGACATCAGTGCGCCAGGGGTATAAAAGATGCAGACGATGCCATTTTCTTCAGTTTTACTTGCCCCACATGTCAGGTGCCCCAAATAGGTAGGCTGAAAAATATACCAATAAGAAATGCATGCACAAAAATAACATTTCTTTCATCTACAAGCAAATACACCAAAAAGGTTGTATAGGACAGAGAAGTGTAGTTAAGTCCCAGCAAAGAGAAGGATGGTGAGTGGGTAACCTGGACTGCAACAGTGAATACACTCTAACATCTACATTTATGGCAGGTACACAACTGTACTATGTTCATCATGTTTCACTGTTGCAGTCATTACTCTTGGGTAGAATCCCACAGCTGAGGATGGGTGGCTGGGCTAAATAGGATTAGGAGAGGCTATGAGGCCCTGCAAAACTGCAGTGGCGAAGCTTGCTCTGGACTTAGAGTAGAGAGGCAAGTGGTAGTGCTTTGTAAAGGTGTGCACTGAACTCCAAGTTGCAGCCTCTAAGATTTCTTTGGGTGGTACTCCTCTGAGGAAGGCTGCTGAAGTGGCTGCTGCTCTGGTGGAATGAGGCCTTATGCCCTTAGGCACTGATTTGCCATGTTGAAAATAGCAGAAATGGATGCAATGGCCTATCCATTTAGAAATAGTTTGTTTTGAGATAGCCTTTCCTTGTGATCCTGCAGCATATGACACAAAGTTGCTCAGTCTTTCAGAAAGCTTTAGTTCTGTCCAAGTAAAAGGGTAGCTGCCTGTGCATGTCCAAAGAATGCAGAATTTTCTCACCCTTGTTCTGTGGATTTGGGTAAAAGGTAGGCAAGTGAATGGTTTGGTTGAGGGCCACACTGGACACCACCTTAGGCATAAATGTAGGGCTTCTCCTCAGACAAACCCTGTCTGGATGAAAAATGATGAAAGGTTCCACAGCCATTAGTGCTTGTAACTCCGAGACTCGCCTTGCAGAGGTTATGGTTAGGAGCAGAGCTGTTTTCCAGGATAAGAATTTTATATCTGCTGTAGATGCTGGCTCGAAAGGAGGCAGTGTGAGTTTTTCCAAAACATAATTGAGGTCCCAGGCCAGAACTGGTGCTCTCCTTGGAGGCCTAATGTTTTTGGCCCCTTTGAGGTACTGCCTTATTAAAGGATGAGAAAAGATAGGTAGTTCCGTATTGTAATGTGCAGAAATGGCAGAGGCATGAATTTTAATTGATGAGAAAGAAAGGCCTTTGGTTCAGCATCTCAGTTAGGTATTGTAAAATCTGAGGAATATTTGGTACAAGCCTGTCAATTCCCTGCGCTTGGTTCCAAGCACAGAATCTCTTCCATTTTTCTGCATAAGATTTTCTGGTACTGGGCCGCCTGGCCTCCAAGATAACATCCATAACAGCTTTTGAAAGAGGAGTGTTCTGAATGGCTACATTATCTGCCATGCTGCCAGATTTAAGGTCCTGAGTTGGCTGTGCAGGATCTGATTGTTTTGTTGGGTCAGCAAGTGAGAAGTTTGAGGCAATATCCATGCTGGACCTTGACAAGCTCTTTAGGACTGGGTACCAGTGCTGGCATGGCCAGTCTGGTGCAATCAATCATTTTGGCTTCTCATCTGACCTTTAGGAGTACTCTGGGAAGGAGAGGCAGTGGGGGAAAAGCATATACGGTTACATTTTTCCAGCTGAATGATAGGGCATCCACTTTCC
The DNA here is from genome assembly GCF_019279795.1 of Protopterus annectens. Lineage (NCBI taxonomy): Eukaryota > Metazoa > Chordata > Ceratodontiformes > Protopteridae > Protopterus > Protopterus annectens. The sequence continues at coordinate 767,370,142 of NC_056726.1, read as the reverse complement.
ATGCTTGCTTGTGGTAAATCCTTGTGCAAAATCTCTGCAACTGACAGTTGTGAGGGGAGGCAAATAGATCTATGTCTGGGCATCTCCATTTCCTTATCATCATGCTGAAGACTTGTGGATCCAGTTTCCATTTGTGGGGATCCATGAGGTTTCTGCTTAGTTCGTCTGCCAGAGTATTTGTTTTTCCTGGCAGGAATTGTGCTTGCAGGTGAACTTGAAAAGCCAATGCTGTGTCCCATAAGGTCACTGCTTGTCTGCAGAGGGAGTAGGAATGTGTACCCCCCTGCTTTGTTTATGTACCACATGACCGTAGTGTTGTCTGTCTTTATCAGTAACTGTCCTGGATGAAGCAGGTCCTTGAAAGCTGTCAGGGCATTTTGAACAGCTTGCATCTCTTTTTGATTGATGTGAAGATGCATCTGGTTTGCAGGCCATGTGCCCTGAATACATTTTCCTGCCATATGGGCCCCCCCAAGCATAATCTGATGCATCCGTTGTCAGTGTCTATCTGGCTGTGGGTAAACTGAATGGCAGACCATTGTGGTGGTGACAGGCTTCTGCCCACCATCGAAACTCCTGTTGCAGGCAGGGAATGAGTGCAATTACTGTCTCCATGCTGTGGCAATGCTGAGTCCAAACACTTTTCAGATACCATTGTAGTTTCCTCATATGCAGTCTGGCATATCGAATTAGTAGAATGCAGGATGCCATGAAACCTAAAGGCCTGCAGGATTTTCCTTGCAGATAAGTGGGTTTTTGTTGCCAATTTCTTGAAGTAAGTAGTCAGTTGTTTTTGCTCGTCTGGCGTGAGAGATAAGCCATCTGGGCAGTTGTATTTAAGCTTGCACCCATGAATATTATCTCTTGAGAGGGCACTAGTTTTGATTTATTTTCGTTTACTGTGTACCCTAGGCAAATTAGTAGTCTTTACAAACGCCAGATGCTTTAGAAGAGTGTCTTTGTTCTCTGCTTGAATTAGGCAGTCGTCCAAGTAGGGATATATTTGAATTCCTTTTTGTTTGCAAAACGCAATTACTGGTGCCAGGCATTTTGTAAAGACCCTGGGCGCAGTAGATAAGCCAAAGGGCAGTGCATAAAATTGGTAATGCATTGAGTCAGCTATGAATCTGAGGCATCTTCCGCAAGATCGTCTGATTGGGACATGCAGGTATGTCTCTTTTAGGTCCAAAGTTACGAGCCAAGCTCTTTTGCCCAGCATGGGCAGTAGCTGCTGTAGTCTCAACATCCTGAATTTTGGAACTTCCAGAAACGTATTTAGTATAGACAGGTCCAGAATTGGTCTCCAGGTTTTGTCCTTCCTGGGTACTAGGAAAAGTCTGGAGTAAAATCCTTGCCCCTGCTCTTGTTGTGGTACTTGCTGAATAGCCCTCATGTCCATGAGGGCTGTAATTTGTTTATGTGCCTCTGCCCATTGTGCGGCAGGTCTGGCATGCCCTTTGACCTTGGCAGGGTGTGAAAATGAAACCTGTAGCCTTGGGACACTATGTTCAGGACCCATTTGTCTTGGGTAACCATTTGCCAATTTGATGAAAAAAGTGCTAGTTTTCCCCCTAAGGGGGCTGTCAAAAGAAAACTGCTTGGAATTGGTAGAGGAAAGTCATTAGGACTGTTTCCTGTAAGGTTGTGATTTGTCTTCTCTGCTTTTGGTGGTAGGAGCACCCCATTGTTTAGGCCTGTATGAGCCTTGGGGCTGAGCTCTGCCTCTGGGATGCCTGTATCTGTCTCTTTGTGGTCTGTCTGAGACTGGAACGGACCAATTTTTAGAAGGCCAGTTTCTGCTAAACCTGGGTGGCTGTACCTGTGAGAAATCCTTGACTGTCTGCATGGATTTTGCTTTATCCTCCATTTTTTTCAACATCTCTTTTGCTTTAGTACTAAAAGTATCATGCTGTAATGGTGCATCTAATAATTTTGCTTTAACATGATCAGGCAGATTCTGTTCCTTTAACCAAGCATGCCTTCTAATAACAGAACCTTTAACAGCGGTCCTGCAAGAGGCCTCCAGTGAATCATAACCACATTACAAAGTATGCTTTCCCACTTGTTCAGTTGCATGCAATAAATCCTGCAATTCCTTGTTCTCTGAACATTCAGAATTTGTCAACATTTTCTGTTTAAGTAGTGACATTAAATATTGCTGATATTTATGCATAAGAAACTGACAATTTAAAGCCCTTACAGCCAGGGTGGCAGAAGTGTAAACTTTTTTCCCCATCTGTCTAGAACCCTAGAATCCCTATCAGAGGGGACAGGGTTTTTTGCAGTGAATCCGGGACCCTGCAGTATCTGTCTGGCTTAGCAGGTGCAGGGGGTAAAGAGTCAGGGGACAGACTGGACTCTGAAAATACATAATCTACAATGTCTAGAACAGGTGGAACAGCAAGGGGTCTGTGCCGTGGAAAAAGCAAAGTCTCAGAGCCTTTTCTTAGATTCAGAATAATCTTGGCTCTCCCAGTGGAAATACTCCCTCGTAGTATGCAGTGTTCCCCTGAAAGAATAGTCCTCAGGAGGAGAGGCTGAAGGAATGGATTCTTCAGCATCAGAATCCTCATAGGAAAGCATGGAGTAATCCTGTTCAGAAGAGGAATCAGAGGAAATAGATACCTGATCAGAAGAATCACACTCTGTCTCTTGCCTAGGCCTCTTATCAGGAAGGGGATGGGAGCCCGTGATCAAAGTAATTAAGTCTTCTGCCATTTTGAGCATCTGTTTTTTAGGCATGGAAGTCTGAATAGGAAAATGCTGTACTTGTTTCTTTGTCTTTAGAGCTGCTTTAGTCTTTGAAGCTGAAGATGGCTTAACATATAGTTGTGTAGGTCTGAAGATACCCACAGAAGCCGATGCCTGCTCAGCGGCTCCAGACCCATCTGAGGTAGTGATTTCCGAGTGTCCAATACCTTGAGTTTCCAGAGGCCCAGTCTGCTCCACGTAGGAGTCGGTAGCGGGTGCCAGGGGCTGCGAAAGTGCCTCACTGAGAACTGGCGAACCGGCGACTGGCCTAGAAGAGGCTCCGTCATCTGTTTTGGACCTCTGATGCCTATCCTTGTCCTTGCGTTTTTTGTAAACTCCGGTTGTCGGCTGTTCCGACGGCATTATATAATTAAATTTTCAGCCAAAGTAATGAAATGCAAAATCGAACAGACGCTTGATAGTGCATTGGTTAAATCTAGCACAAAACCGACAGCTAGCAACATTGTGATCAGGGCCAAGGCAAGGAATACAGTAAGAGTGAAAATCTTTATGAGGTATTTGCTTTCCACAAGAAATACAATTGTTAACTTTTTCTGACATCGGTTTGGAGCAAGAAAAAAGTTTCCCCAACGGGGTACTTAGCTTTAATGAAGACTTCGGTTCTGAAATTCAGATTTGAAAATCTCAGGAGTCGGCCAACCAGCACTTGAAAACTGCTTTTGCTTCGGGCACCGCACGGCAAGAAAGACTGAAGAAAATGGCGTAGGCTACATTTTTTATATCCCTGGCGCACTGACGTCAGTGAAGAGGCGACAGCAACAGACGCCGAACCTAGACTTTGGAATTCTGGCCGACTGAGGGTAGCCTGCCAGCAGGATAACCCCAAGAGTAATGACTGCAACAGTGAAACACGATGAACATCAAGGCCTGAGCCAAACATAAATGAGGGTGATTAGAGAGAGAAGAGAGGCAGTCCTTTTATGGAACATAAAGAAAATAAAAGTGACTCTCACAAATCCAATTATATGCAAATGGCATGGAAATTCAGTTACTTCCTTGTCTCTGGCATGAGTCTAACACAAAGTATTATGGAAGAGAAAGGGTTGCGGGAGAAAGTACAGTCGTGTACCTACCATAAATGTAGATGTTCGAGTGTATTCACTCTTGCAGTCATTACACTTGGGTTATCCTGCTGGCAGGCTACCCACAGTCGGCCTGAATTCCAAAGTCCTGGTCCGGCGTCTGTTGCTGTCGCCTCTTCCCTGACGTCAGTGCGCCAGGAGTATAAAAGATGCAGCAGACAACATTTTCTTCAGTTTTTCTTGCCCCAGATGTCAGGTGCCCCCAAAAGGGTAAGCTAAAAAATTCTGATCATAAAAAAGAATGCACATAACCTTCATCTACAAGCAAATACACCACATAGGTTGTATTGAATAGAGAAGTACAGATAAGTCCCAGCAATGAAAGGGGGATGGTGGGAAGGTAACCTGGAAAGCAACAGTGAATACACTCTACCATCTACATTTATGGTAGGTACACAACTGTACTGTGTTCATCGTGTTTCACTGTTGCAGTCATTACACGTGGGTTGAATCCCAAAGCTGAGGTTGGGTGGCTGGGCCTAAATAGAATTAGGAGTGGCTATGAGGCCCTGCAGAACTGCAGTGGCAAAGCCTGCTCTGGATTTAGAGTAAAGAGGTAAGTGGTAGTGCTTTGTAAAAGTGTGCACTGAAGTACAGGTTGCAGCCTCCAAAATATCCTTGGTTGGTACTCCTCCGAGGAAGGCTGCTGAAGCGGCTGCTGCTCTGGTAGAATGTTGCCTAATGCCCTTAGGCACTGATTTCCCATGTTGTGAATAGAAGAAACGAATGCAGTGGCCTATCCATTTTGAAATAGTTTGCTTTGAAATAGCTTTTCCTTGCGATCCTGCAGCATATGCCACCAAGAGTTGCTCAGTCTTTCTGAAAGCTTTAGTTTTGTCCAAGTAAAAGCGTAGCTGTCTGTGTATGTCCAAAGAATGTAGAAGTCTCTCCCCCTTATTCTGCGGGTTTGGATAAAAGGTAAGCAAATGTATGGTTTGGTTAAGAGCCACACTGGACACTACCTTAGGCATAAATGTTGGGTTTGTCCTTGGAGAAACCCTGTCCGGATGGAAAATAATAAAAGTATCCACAGCCATTAGTGCCTGTAACTCTTGAGACTCTTCTTGCTGAAGTTATTGCTACGAGAACAGCTGTTTTCCATGATAAGTATTTTATCTCAGCTGTATTGTCTGCCTCAAAAGGAGGCAGTGTGAGTTTTTCTAACACAAAATTGAGGTCCCATGCAGGTATTGGAGCTCTCCTTGGAGGTCTTAAGTTTTTGGCCCATCTAAGACTCTGGCGTAGCAGTGGAAGAGAAAAAAATAGGTGTGTCCATATTGTAATGAGCTGAAATGGCAGAGGCATGGATCTTAATTGTTGAGAAGGATAGGCCTTTGTCCAGCATCTCAGTTAGGTATTGTAAAATCTGAGGAATATTTGGTACAAGAGTGTCAATTCCTTGTGCCTGGTTCCAAGCACAGAATCTCTTCCATTTTTCTGCATACAATTTTCTGGTGCTGGGCCTCCTGGCCTCCAAAATAACATCCATAAAGTAGTTTTGTACCTACCATAAATGTAGATGTCCGAACTGGATAGCATCTGCAGTCATAACAACTGGGTTGTCCTGTCGTCAGGCAGCCCTTCAGTCGGCCGGATTCCAAAGTCCGGGTCCGGCTTCGGCTGATGTCGCACTTCACCCGACGTCATCTCTGTTGGTCTTCGGGTATAAAAGCATCAGCCGACGCCATTTTCTTCAGTGTTTCTTGCCCCAGATGCCAGTAGCCCTCCTGAAGGCTTAAATTTGGTTGGATGCCAATGTTTCCAAAAAAGATAGAGGTAAACACAAAAATAAGCATGTGTGTACATATATACAAACAAATACACCATAAGAGACTCCCCCCCGCCAGCTAGCTATTAGGAGGGTAAACACCCTAGGAGTACCACAGAGGGGAAGGAGGGAGGGTAATCCTGACTGCAGATGCTATCCAGTTCGGACATCTACATTTATGGTAGGTACAAAACTGTACTATGTCCTTCATGGATGCATCTGCAGTCATAACAACTGGGTAGAATACCATAGCCAACTAGGGGAGGAGGATAAAAGTAGATTATGGTGTGTTTAGGATCCCTTGTAGTACAGCAGTGGCAAACCCTGCTCGGGATCTGGAATACAGAGGCAAATTATAATGCTTGGCAAATGTATGCACGGAGGTCCAAGTAGCCGCCTCAATAATGTCTTTGGTTGCCACTCCTCGTTAGAAGGCTGTGGTAGTGGCTGTTGCCCTTGTAGAATGAGGTCTTATGTTCTGTGGAATTGGTTTTCCATGGAAGGAGTAACAGAATCGTATGCAATTTCCTATCCATTTGGAGATTGTTTGGAAATAGCTTTTCCTTCCCTTCCTGTTGCATAGGCTACAAAAAGTCGGTCAGTCTTTCTGCTATTTTTTGTTCTGTCCAAGTAGTAGCGTAGCTGTCTATGTACATCCAAGGTATGCAGTATTCTTTCCCCTCTGGTAGGTGGATTGCCTGGTTTAAAGACACTCTGGATACCACCTTGGGCATAAATGTAGGATTAGTCCTCATGGACACACTATCTTGGTGGAAGATTAGGAAGGGTTGCACTGCCATTAAGGCCTGTAGTTCTGAAACCCTCCTTGCTGAAGTAATGGCCAGTAGGAAAGCAGTTTTCCATGACAGGTGTTGCAGGTCTGCTGTTGCTGCTGGTTCAAAGGGTGATAGTGTCAACTTTTCTAGCACAAAGTTTAAGTCCCAAGCTGGTAATGGTGGTTTCCTTGGAGGTTTTACATTCTTGATTCCTCTGAGGAACTGCCTGAGCAAAGGTGCGAAAAACAGGTGGATCAAAGCTGTATTCTGCTGAAATAGCTGATGCATGTATCTTGATGGAGGAGTAGGACAGGCCTGAATGAAGAAGTTCGGCCAGATACTCCAGAATGTTAGGCATATCTATGTTTGACACATCTTTCCTCTTTCGTACTCCAAATGACAAACCTTTTCCATTTTCCAGCATAGTTCCTTCTTGTTGAAGGTCTGCGTGCTTCAAGAATAATGTCTTTAACTCTTTGGGAGAGTTCTGGATTAGCTGCTGCTATGTGATGTTCCATGCAGTCAGTTGCAGCGTTTTAGGTTTGGATGTATGATGCTGTAGTTGTTCTGAGTTAACATCAGAGGCATCAGGGTATTGGCCACATATTGTTCCGAGACATGCTCCTCAGCAGTGGGTACCAGTGTTGTCTTGGCCAGTTTGGAGCTATCAGGATTATCCTTGGGCGTTCTTCCTTGATTTTTAGTAGTACTTTGTGTATCAAAGGAAGAGGTGGGAATGCATATGCTGTTAGGCCTTTCCAGCTGAAGGAGAGCGAATCCACTTTCCATGCTAGCGGGTGGAATGTCCTTGTGCAAAATTTTTTGAGCTGGTGATTGAGGTGATGCGAATAGGTCTATCTGAGGCATTCCCCATTTCTTTGAGATGGTCTTGAAGATGTCCGGGTGCAGCTTCCATTCGTGGGCATCCGATGTGGTTCTGCTTAATATGTCTGCTAGAGTATTTTCTTTTCCCGGTACAAATATTGCCTGTAACTGGATGTTGTAGCTGAGTGCCAGGGTCCACAGCTCCAAAGTCATTCTGCATAGGGGGTATGAATGAGTGCCTCCCTGTTTGTTGATGTACCACATGACCGTGGTGGTGTCTGTCCTTAACATCAACTGGCCCTCTTTGAGAAATGGTTTGAACTTTTGGATTGCCAGTTTTACTGCCAGCATTTCTTTTAGGTTGATGTGCAGGTGAAGTTGATCCTGTGTCCACAATCCTTGCACGCATTTGTCCAGCATGTGGGCCCGCCATCCTAGGTCTGAAGCGTCTGTTGTGATGGTCTGGCTTGCTTGACATAGAAAG